>NC_085988.1:87316371-87368871 GCF_030014385.1 Trichomycterus rosablanca | reverse complement strand
ACTGCGCACCCCAGGGAGCTGAATGACTTCAGACCAGTGGCCCTTACTTCACATCTAATGAAGACTCTGGAGCAGATTATACTCAACCACCTTCGACCGACCCTGCAGTTTGCCTACAAAACTGGCATTGGTGTAGAGGACGCAGTTACACAGATCCCTCTCACACCTCGACACCTCTGGGAACACTGTGAGGGTCATGTTCTTCGACTTCTCCAGTGCTTTCAACACGCTACAACCATCACTACTTGGAAAGAAGCTGGAGGTAGCTGGAATTGACCGTCACCTCACCGCGTGGACGATTGATTACCTCTCCAACAGACCACAGTACGTGAGGCTTCAGGACTGTGTGTCAAACAGTGATGGCATAGTTACCTTTAAAAAGTAACTAAGTTACTTTATTGATTACTTGATTTTAAAAGTGACTAAGTTAGATTACAAGTTACTTTATTAGTTACATTCAGCAGCTGCCGTAACGCAACTGGAGTTGCGTCGGCGATTGAAGCGGAATAAGAAACAAGAAAGACGCGGAAAACGGCGTCCTCTGTTCACAAGTGTAAGAAAGATAAATAAAATAACATTTTTAGAGACAAATAAATAACAAAAAGACGATAAATATCCTAAATGTTGGTGAGTGGGGTTTGTAATGAGTCTGTAACTATGGTGATATTATGTCATCACGTCCCCACGTGTAGTATGTAGCGGTGTTACGTGCATACTGCACACGTCTGTACTGGAAGTATGTACTTCTTTACCGGCCGAGTAGTGCACACTTCCTCCAATCTAGTGCTCACTCTGTAAGTACGCGATTCCGGACGCAGCTCGTGATTTAATTGTCACATAGGCCAGACGTCACTCCCCGAGTTGCAAGAATAATAACGCACAGTAACTTGGATAAGTAACTTTAATCTGATTACTGGATTGGAAATAGTAACTCGTTAGGTTACTTGTTACTGAAAAATGTGGTCAGATTAGAGTAACACGTTACTAAGTAACACGTTACTGACATCAGTGGTGTCCAACATAGTGGTTAGCAGTACAGGGGCACCACAAGGGACTGTCCTGTGTTCGATATAACACACAAGACTGTTTCCTGCTAAAGTTCTCGGACGACACAGCCATTGTTGGATGTTTATCTGACGGAAACGAACCGGAATACAGGAGGATCATCAAGGACTTTGTTACCTGGTGTGAACTGAATGTGCTTCATATTAACACCAGTAAAACTAAAGAACTGGTGATCGACTTCAGGAAAAAGTCGCATCACACCACACCTGTGAGCATCCAGGGTTTGGACATTGAGATGGTGAAGGAGTACAAATACCTGGGTGTTCACCTCAATAATAAACTGGACTGGTCTAGCAACTCGGACGCCCTATATAGAAAGGGCCAAAGTCGCCTCCACCTTCTGAGGAGACTGAGGTCTATTGGAGTGTGCCGACCACTGCTAAGATCCTTCTATGACACTGTGGTAGCATCAGCCATCTTCTATGGACTGGTGTGCTGGGGTGGTGCAGTATCAGAGAGAGACAGAACAAGACTGAACAAGCTGATCAAGAAAGCGAGCTCTGTCCTGAACTGTCCTCTCCAACCTGTAGAGGAGGTGGGAGAAAGGAGGATGATAGCCAAGCTGTCATCCATCCTGGACATCACCACACATCCACTACATGAGTCTGTAGGAGACCTAACAAGCTCCTTCAGTACCAGACTCCTCCACCCCCTGTGTAAGAAGGAGCTACCGCAGGTCCTTTATTCCAGCAGCCATCAGAGCTTACAACAATAATAATATATCCACAAAGTTGAATCAACACCAGCTCAGACTGAAGAAGTCATTCGGATTGAGTGACGAAACGTATCTCTACAACAAACTGGTGTCCAGATGAACTGATTCAACTTTGTGGATTTGTGTACCTGGATTATTGAGCATGCATCAACAAATAATAATATATAATAATAATATCACTCATTCCTAATCTTTCATGTTGGGTGTAATAACAAGTGCAATATGTCATTTATTTACAATAAGTGCAATAACCTAATATATTTTGCATATTTTTAATGTATATATAATTTTAAGTAAATAACTACACACTGTGTGTGCAATATTTTTTACTTTTTTTTCCTGTCTTCATACTGCTGTAACAAGTTAATTTCCCTAAGGGGATCAATAAATTCTTATCTTATCTCATCTTCTCATATTTTTTATCTTATCTCATCTTTATCTTATCTCATCTTATCTCATCTCATCTTTCTTATCTCATCTTTATCTTATCTTATCTCATCTTAACCCTCAATTGCTTAGACAATGAACTGTTACAGTACTGTAAGTACTCTGAGCTCGACATTGTTGGGATGAACTGGAATGCTGACTGTGAACCAGGCCTGGTTAAGACTGAGAGTCCAGCCTGAATCTCACTACTGCACGTGTGTGTGAGTGAGTGGGCACAAATCCCTGCAGTCATAGTTAAAACCTTTAGTCTCTGTAGTGAGTATAAGTTAGTGAACCTGTTCGAAGGGGACGCTGCGCGCCAGCAGCTTGATCAGGTCTCGCGCCCGCAGGATGGCGTAGGGGTCAAAGGTCTTCTTAGTGGTGCTGACCGTCACACTGCCCTCAATCAGGTCCAGGGTGGCATTGATGAACTACACACACACACACACACACACGATCAGGATTAACAGGCAGCAGCAGATTAAAGTACTGAACTAATAATCAGAAGGTTTCTGGTTAGCCTGTGTCGGGCCCCTGAGTAAGGCCCCTAACCCTGTACTCAGCGGTGCCTGTGCGAGGTACGTACGGTATCGGCGAGGGCTCTCTGGACCAGGGGCCAGCACTCCCGCAGGTACGCCTCTCTGTATTTAGGGAAGAGGGTGGCGAAGCTGCTCTCCTCCAGCAGACCCCGGGGGTTATCGTCTTTCATAAAGAGGGGCTCCTTCCACCCCTCAGGTACCGTCAGCAGGTCCTCCTCATCTGATCATACACACACACACACACACACACACACGTTACAGAAGAGTCAGGACGGGGCAGTGTGAGACTGAGACGCTGTGTGATTAAACAGGTAACAGCTGTGTCAACAGGGTATAAAAGAGTGTGTGTGTGTGTGTGTGTGTGTGTGTGAGTGTGTAGCACAGAGAGAGCTGAACACTAGCAGCACTCTATACACACACTTGCCACCAGGTGAGGGACAGTGGGTGACCATGTCTCATACACACACACACACACCTGCCACCAGGTGAGGGACAGTGGGTGACCATGTCTCATACACACACACACACACACACACACACACACACACACACACCTGCCACCAGGTGAGGGACAGTGGGTGATTAGGTCCCATACACACACACACACACACACACACACACACACAATAACACACACACAATAACACACACACAATCACACACACACAATCACACACACACACAATCTCACACACACACACAGATCGTTATTACTACCTCGTTAATGTAAATATTATAATTTTTATTGTTATTATTTTTTGCACATGTAACTGTTCTGTATATTTTTGTTCTTATTTTTATTGTTTATATTTCTCTGTAACTTGCTTTGGCAATACGAATATCATTATTTGTCATGCCAATAAAGCTTCTTTGAGTTTGAGTTGAGTGTGTGTGTGGTGTGTGTATGAGTGAGTATATAGCAAAAGTGTATTTTGTGTGTTTGTGTGTGTGTGTGTGTGTGTGTGTGTGTGTGTGTGTGTGTGTGTGTGTGTATATATACAGTGTATCACAGAAGTGAGTACACCCCTCACATTTCTGCAGATATTTAAGTATATCTTTTCATGGGACAACACTGACAAAATGACACTTTGACACAATGAAAAGTAGTCTGTGTGCAGCTTATATAACAGTGTAAATTTATTCTTCCCTCAAAATAACTCAATATACAGCCATTAATGTCTAAACCACCGGCAACAAAAGTGAGTACACCCCTTAGTGAAAGTTGCTGAAGTGTCAATATTTTGTGTGGCCACCATTATTTCCCAGAACTGCCTTAACTCTCCTGGGCATGGAGTTTACCAGAGCTTCACAGGTTGCCACTGGAATGCTTTTCCACTCCTCCATGATGACATCACGGAGCTGGCGGATATTCGAGACTTTGCGCTCCTCCACCTTCCGCTTGAGGATGCCCCAAAGATGTTCTATTGGGTTTAGGTCTGGAGACATGCTTGGCCAGTCCATCACCTTTACCCTCAGCCTCTTCAATAAAGCAGTGGTCGTCTTAGAGGTGTGTTTGGGGTCATTATCATGCTGGAACACTGCCCTGCGACCCAGATTCCGGAGGGAGGGGATCATGCTCTGCTTCAGTATTTCACAGTACATATTGGAGTTCATGTGTCCCTCAATGAAATGTAACTCCCCAACACCTGCTGCACTCATGCAGCCCCAGACCATGGCATTCCCACCACCATGCTTGACTGTAGGCATGACACACTTATCTTTGTACTCCTCACCTGATTGCCGCCACACATGCTTGAGACCATCTGAACCAAACAAATTAATCTTGGTCTCATCAGACCATAGGACATGGTTCCAGTAATCCATGTCCTTTGTTGACATGTCTTCAGCAAACTGTTTGAGGGCTTTCTTGTGTAGAGACTTCAGAAGAGGCTTCCTTCTGGGGTGACAGCCATGCAGACCAATTTGATGTAGTGTGCGGCGTATGGTCTGAGCACTGACAGGCTGACCCCCCACCTTTTCAATCTCTGCAGCAATGCTGACAGCACTCCTGCGCCTATCTTTCAAAGACAGCAGTTGGATGTGACGCTGAGCACGTGCACTCAGCTTCTTTGGACGACCAACGCGAGGTCTGTTCTGAGTGGACCCTGCTCTTTTAAAACGCTGGATGATCTTGGCCACTGTGCTGCAGCTCAGTTTCAGGGTGTTGGCAATCTTCTTGTAGCCTTGGCCATCTTCATGTAGCGCAACAATTCGTCTTTTAAGATCCTCAGAGAGTTCTTTGCCATGAGGTGCCATGTTGGAACTTTCAGTGACCAGTATGAGAGAGTGTGAGAGCTGTACTACTAAATTGAACACACCTGCTCCCTATGCACACCTGAGACCTAGTAACACTAACAAATCACATGACATTTTGGAGGGAAAATGACAAGCAGTGCTCAATTTGGACATTTAGGGGTGTAGTCTCTTAGGGGTGTACTCACTTTTGTTGCCGGTGGTTTAGACATTAATGGCTGTATATTGAGTTATTTTGAGGGAAGAATAAATTTACACTGTTATATAAGCTGCACACAGACTACTTTTCATTGTGTCAAAGTGTCATTTTGTCAGTGTTGTCCCATGAAAAGATATACTTAAATATCTGCAGAAATGTGAGGGGTGTACTCACTTCTGTGATACACTGTATATATATATATATATATATATATATATATATATATATATATATATATATATATACAGTGCTCAGCATAAATGAGTACACCCCAACAGATTGGTCAGAAAACCTTTAGTTTCCTTTCAGAATCTACATTTTCTACTGGATTCTATTCTACAAAATACTCCCACAAATGTGGGTCACTGATTGTTAAATTGCACAAACAAAAGTTATTTTCCTAAAAAATTCATTCAAGACCATGTTGCAAAAATGAGTACACCCCAATGAGTCTTAGGAGAAAAGCTAAAGTTTACACTTCAACATTCTAATTAACACGAATTTAACCACAGGTGAGTCTAATTATTCATTAAACAGGTGTCCAGCAGACAGTTCACTACAACAGGGCGTTACTTCACAAAGAAAACCCCGTCCCATTTCATACGGTCAGCAGTGGCACCACATGGCAGAGAAATGTCACACGACCTGAGATAGGAAATTATTTCTTTACACGAGAAAGCTGAAGGCTACAAGAAGATTAGCAAAGCTTTACTCATCAGTCAGAATACTGAATGCTGAAACAGATGAAGACTACTGGGACTCTATACTCTGGAGTGATGAGACCAAAATAAATGTTTTTGGAACTGATGGCTTCCAAACTGTATGGGGTCGCAAAGAAAAGTGCATGGTGCCTACAGTGAAACGTGGTGGTGGTAGTGTCCTTATGTGGGGCTGCATGAGTGCTGCTGGTGTCTGGTGGAGCTGCATTTCATCTATGGTATCATGAATTCACAGATCTACTGCTCTGTATTGAAAGAGAACATGCTACCATCACGCCGTGCCCTTGGTTGGCGTTCACTTTTCCAACATGACAATGATCCAGAACACACATGTAAGGCCACTGTTGCATTTCTGAAGAAGAACAGTGTGAAAGTGATTCAGTAGGTCTCCTGATCTGAACCCAGTCGTGTGTGTTATTGTGTGTGTGTGTGTGTGTGTGTTAGTGTGTGTGTTATTGTGTGTGTGTGTGTGTGTGTGTGTGTGTGTGTTAGTAGGTCTCCTGATCTGAACCCAGTTGAACACCTATAGGGAATTCTGCATTAGTGTGTGTATATTATTGTATATTATTGTGTGTGTGTATGTTATTGTGTGTGTGTGTGTGTGTGTGTGTGTGTGTTAGTAGGTCTCCTGATCTGAACCCAGTTAAACACCTATAGGGAATTCTGAAGAGACAGGTCGAGCATCACTCTCCATCCAGCATCCAGGATCTAAAAGAGGTCGTTCTTGAAGAATGGAAAAAGGTGGATGTTGCAATATGTCGCCAACTTGTTCATTTCATGCCTAGAAGACTTAATGCTGTCCTTAAAAATCACGGAGATCATACAGAATACTAGATGTAGTAGTTGTTGATGTGGGGTGGATTCATTTCTGCATCAGCTAATGTGAGTAAAACTGAATATTGTTTAATCTAAGTTCTATTATTAACCTTACTGTCATGTTCTGGGTTAAACACACACATGCTCTATAAAACTCTTATAAAAATGTGGAAATTGTTCCTGTGATATTGATTAAAATCTTATTTTTTAAAGGGGGTGTACTCATTCATGCTGAGCACTGTATATATAAATATATATAGTGTGTGTGTGTGTGTGTACAGTGTGTGTGTAGCTCGTGTGTATAGTGTGTGTGTGTATATATAGTGTAAGAGTGTGTATACAGTGTGACTATATACGAGTATATAGTATATAGCTTCAGTGTATAGTGTGTATACAGAGTGTGTGTGTGTGTGTGTGTGTGTGTGTGTGTGTGTGTGTGTGTGTGTGTGTGTGTGCACTCACCCTGTATGAGTAAATAATTGATTATATTAATGATTGATATAAAACTCTCACCTGTATTTTTATTCTTTTTATCTCTTTTATCCGAACCACGATCACTCACGCCTTCCATCATGGAGGCCGCCATGCTTACTGTCTACCGGACGTGACGTCAGCTGCCTCGGCAACAAAGACGACTTATTTTATTTAAAACTCTTTTAATAAAATGATTACCTTTATTGAAATGTTGTCAGTATTAACTCTGCTCCGTGAGATTAAAGAGGCTGTCATAGCGATTCAACTACTGTGATTAAACTACATTTCCCATAATGCACCTCGCCTCGTCATCTTACATTAGTACAACATATACAATAATAATAATAATAATACATTTTATTTATATAGCGCTTATCAAGATACTCAAAGACGCTTAAATATATATATATATAAAATTTTATTCATTAAAGACAGAATGCAGCTAAACTAACAGAGAGAATTACATTTTATACATTTAAATATTTATTTAGTTATTACTACTTTTATTCACTATTGGTATTATTTGTTTTATTATTATTGTTGCTTTTATTATAATTATTGTTAAAATGCAACAACAATAAAAAAATAAAAAAATTAAAAATTACATTAAAGTATAACAATAATAATAAATATATTATTAATAATAAATATAATAATAATTATTATTATTATAATTATAGTAGTAGTAGTAATAATAATAATTAATATAATAAATATAATAATAATAATAAATGTAATAATAATAATAAATGTAATAATAATAATACATGTAATAATAATAATAAATATAATAATAATATTAATAATAAATATAATAATAATAAATATAATAATAATAATAATTAATTTACTACTACTACTAATAATAATAATAATAAAAAATATAATAATTTTTATAAATATAATAATAATAAGCATAATAATAATAATAATAAAGATAATAATAATAATAATATTAATATTAATAATAAATAATATACTGTACTAATAATAATAATAAATATAATAATAATAATAAATATAATAATAATAATAATAATAATAATAAATTTAATAATAAGTAGTAGTAGTAGTAGTGCTTACCTTCATGTGAAATAAATTGAGGAGTTCTTACTTTTTTTAGTATTTTGTAATCATAATCATAATGACACCCACTGAACTGAAGCAGAAAACAGATAAATTATTTCAGTGTAATAATTATGAATTCTCACAGAATAAGGTTTTTGTGATGATGAATTAGCCTTTAGCATTAGCATTAGCGTTAGCTAACACACTGAGGCGCGGGTGTGATGGCTGTTTAAACCAGATCGTGAACGTTCATCTACATATTTGATTAAAAGTCAGATGTTTCAGCATTAACAGTTTTTATTTCATTATAAACGTCTGGAGTTATTTCTAATAGTTTTATATTCATGCAAATAAAAACAGTTGATTATCTCCTATAGAAACAATGTTAGTGAGCGCAGTGTTAGTGTATGTAAACGTTTGATCTGATATAATCACGTGTGTGGAGTGAATATAAAGAATAAATATTATTATATTTATAATGTTTTAGTATCAGGAGGTTTTATATGAGCTGATGATGAGAGAAACTAAACCAGGGCGGATCAGAACCAGAACTGACTGTAGATTTGATTCTCTCCCTCAGCTTCTGTCCTGTATTAGTTATTCATATAGATTATAATTAATATTCATTTATTAAGAGATTCAGTTAGTCAAGGACAAAACCCTCAAACCTCAAATCCCTCTTACACTGCTGCACTCAGAACTAACCAGCAATATTCAGTTATTATTATTATTATTATTATTATTATTATTATTATATTATTTATTATTATTTTTATTATTATTATATTATTATTATTATATTAATTATTATTATTATTATTATTATATTATTTATTATTATTTTTATTATTATTATATTATTATTATTATATTAATTATTATTTTTATTATTATTATTATTATTATTATATTATCATTATATTATTATTATTATTATATTCATTATTATAATTATAAATTATTATTATTATTATTATTATTATTATTATATTATTATTATTATTATTATTATATTATTGTTGTTTATTATTATTATAAATATGATTATTATATAATTATTATTCATATTATTATTATATTATTATTATCATTATTATTATCATTTTTATTATCATTATTATTATTAATTATTATTATATAAGAATTTATTATATAAAGTACATGTTGTCATATAATTAGTTAGTTGGGTTGGGTGATGTAGGAGCTGCTCTGGTATAAAAGATGCTTTGAGAAAAGATTCAGTTATTTATCAGGAGGGATGAGACTCATCATCAATCCAACAGTTTTAAAACTCTTAATGTGGAGCAGCCAATCCACCTTCTGCATGTTTCTGAGAGATGTAAGAAAAAATATAAACAGACACAGGAAGAACATGCCAAATTCCTTACAGACAGTGCAGCACTTTCATCAGCAGCTGCACCAACAACGACAACGACCTGCTTTCAGAGGAACCGGTCACCCTGCAGGGATACGGTCGTCATGGAAACCTCCAAATTCTACATCAAAGGGATGATTGAGGACACACACACACATTATTAAACCCAGCTCTGTCCATCTCTCTCTGTTTCCATAGAAACACTGCTGGACGAAACCATGGAGACGAGATGAAAGAAAGAGGAAATAATGTAAACACCTGAATCACCTGATTAAACGACCTGACCATTAGGAGGCGCCCTTCTGCACAGGGACTCAGTCCTGCTAGAACAGGAGAGGGCCTTCCCCAAACTCTTCCTGCCAAAACTATGTTTTGTACTTACAGACCTGAAGACGTTCCTGAGATCTGAGATCTGTACGGAGCTTCCGGGACTTTCTGTAATAATAATGAGTGTGGCTGGTGGGTGCAGTCAGACTAACCCTGTTTATACGGG
Organism: Trichomycterus rosablanca; assembly: GCF_030014385.1. NCBI lineage: Eukaryota > Metazoa > Chordata > Actinopteri > Siluriformes > Trichomycteridae > Trichomycterus > Trichomycterus rosablanca. The sequence continues at coordinate 87,358,729 of NC_085988.1, read as the reverse complement.
CACAGAGAAGTCAGGAGTAAATCATCATCAGTGATGAGGAACCAGAGGATCACCATCATCATCACCTTCATCACCATCATCTCTCCTCATCCACCCTAATCCACCTCACGTCATGTGACCTGATCCAGCCACTCAGCAGGATTCGACACGGCGGTCCTGCTGTTTCTATGGTAACGGAGCATCACTGGAACGTTCACACGGCGCTTCGTTCTGACTCCGTTCAGAACGAGCTCAGTCTCCTCATCTGTGCAAAAGTTTGTGCCCCCCCCCAGGTTCTCCTGATCTTCATCATCCTGATCTTCATCCTCCTGATCTTCATCCTCCTGATCTATGTTGTATTTATAATGTATATTTATAACGTATATCTACATGTACAGTGTATCACAAAAGTGAGTACACCCCTCACATTTCTGCAAATATTTCATTATATCTTTTCATGGGACAACACTATAGACATGAAACTTGGATATAACTTAGAGTAGTCAGTGTACAGCTTGTATAGCAGTGTAGATTTACTGTCTTCTGAAAATAACTCAACACACAGCCATTAATGTCTAAATAGCTGCAACATAAGTGAGTACACCCCACAGTGAACATGTCCAAATTGTGCCCAAAGTGTCAATATTTTGTGTGACCACCATTATTATCCAGCACTGCCTTAACCCTCCTGGGCATGGAATTCACCAGAGCTGCACAGGTTGCTACTGGAATCCTCTTCCACTCCTTCATGATGACATCACGGAGCTGGTGGATGTTAGACACCTTGAACTCCTCCACCTTCCACTTGAGGATGCGCCACAGGTGCTCAATTGGGTTTAGTCCATCACCTTTACCTTCAGCTTCCTCAGCAAGGCAGTTGTCATCTTGGAGGTTGTGTTTGGGGTCGTTATCCTGTTGGAAAACTGCCATGAGGCCCAGTTTTCGAAGGGAGGGGATCATGCTCTGTTTCAGAATGTCACAGTACATGTTGGAATTCATGTTTCCCTCAATGAACTGCAGCTCCCCAGTGCCAGCAACACTCATGCAGCCCAAGACCATGATGCTACCACCACCATGCTTGACTGTAGGCAAGATACAGTTGTCTTGGTACTTCTCACCAGGGCACCGCCACACATGCTGGACACCATCTGAGCCAAACAAGTTTATCTTGGTCTCGTCAGACCACAGGGCATTCCAGTAATCCATGTTCTTGGACTGCTTGTCTTCAGCAAACTGTTTGCGGGCTTTCTTGTGCGTCAGCTTCCTTCTGGGATGACGACCATGCAGACCGAGTCGATGCAGTGTGCGGCGTATGGTCTGAGCACTGACAGGCTGACCTCCCACGTCTTCAACCTCTGCAGCAATGCTGGCAGCACTCATGTGTCTATTTTTTAAAGCCAACCTCTGGATATGACGCCGAACACGTGGACTCAACTTCTTTGGTCGACCCTGGCGAAGCCTGTTCCGAGTGGAACCTGTCCTGGAAAACCGCTATATGACCTTGGCCACCATGCTGTAGCTCAGTTTCAGGGTGTTAGCAATCTTCTTATAGCCCAGGCCATCTTTGTGGAGAGCAACAATTCTATTTCTCACATCCTCAGAGAGTTCTTTGCCATGAGGTGCCATGTTGAATATCCAGTGGCCAGTATGAGAGAATTGTACCCAAAACACCAAATTTAACAGCCCTGCTCCCCATTTACACCTGGGACCTTGACACATGACACCAGGGAGGGACAACGACACATTTGGGCACAATTTGGACATATTCACTGTGGGGTGTACTCACTTATGTTGCCAGCTATTTAGACATTAATGGCTGTGTGTTGAGTTATTTTCAGAAGACAGTAAATCTACACTGCTATACAAGCTGTACACTGACTACTCTAAGTTATATCCAAGTTTCATGTCTATAGTGTTGTCCCATAAAAAGATATAATTAAATATTTGCAGAAATGTGAGGGGTGTACTCACTTTTGTGATACACTGTATATTGTCCTCCTTTACCACAGACACGCCTCATAACACAATAGACGTACCGCTTTCTCTTCCCAGAGATGGGGACTTGAGTCTGAGTCGCACAAAAGTGGCACACACAGCGACGTCAGACTCGACTCAGACTCGTTTCAATTGACTCGGACTTGACTCGTGACTCGCAAAAAAATGACTCGTGAACAACAAGAGTCTCTAGCGTCAGCATGTGTTAACATTAGTTACGTGTGATAATTATATATGTATATAATTATTATTATTATAAATATTCTGCTCTCTAATAATAATAATTATAATAATAACGCTCCGGCCGTCTTAACCCACAACACACACAATGTGTAAATGTTCCAGCAGCTTCCGGTGTAGTGATGAAGCGTCGCTCCCTACTCCCTACACCGTCTGAAGTTCACTTCATTTGAACATTCTCGTTACCTTTGGATCAGAATCTCACTTAAAATGGTGGAATACCCTACGTAGTGCACTTCACAGGAACAACCGGGGTGAATGGAACGCTCCTACAGAATCGGTGCTGATGGTTGAAAGACGCTTTCTGAACCAATCAGAGCTTCTGATTGTAATTGTTAGTAAGAAATGCTGTTATCTGCATTTATTCGGTTTGCGTCACACAGATGACGTGGTAATGAAACGCTCGATCGGCTTTCTAACCACTTCCTGTTTTACTTCACCACCGGGAAAAGTTTGGAGGTTTTTAATTATAAGCACATTTACAAAATAACGGATTCTGTTCCTAATGGGACGCACGCTTATAAATGTAATAGCATCTGGAAGAACAGAAGCTAAGGTAAGCAGCGGTTATGATAGTTTTTGCTGTGTTTGGGATTTTGGCCGCTGTGCCGTGATTTATCGAGCGCTTTTGTTCTGTAATGAAAACAAAACGTATCAGTTGAAGCTTTTAACTGGAACCTTCTTGTTACAGAAATTACATTCATTTACACGATGAGGAGGAAAGTAAAGACACGAAGTAAAACGGCTAAATACACTCGCTAATCTGTTGTTGTTTTTATCTGAACTTACTGATTATTTCTTTATTTCTACACTACATTTATAATATATGTTTTGTGTAGATTATATTGACTCCTGACTCGACTCGGACTCGTATTTTGTGACTTGTGAACATCTCTGCTGTGATCTAAACAATAAAACGACGCTCTGATTCTTTGTGCTGGAACTTTATTTTATTTTCTCGACGTTTCAGGATGAAAAACTGAAATTAAACCAAAATAAACTGAATAACTTCACTTTCATCACCATGCACGTGTTACTTTCTCTCGTTACTCCTGGTTTGGATATACTCGATTCCCCTGTGCACTCGGGAGACCTCTGGTGGAGAAGGGCTCTGGGATTAGAACCTGCCTCCTCCCACACGCTGCAGCTTTACACTGATGAGCGACGGAGTCGTTCAGAGAGTCTCAGCACGTACGGCATGTGAAGTGGGCGTGGTCAGACTGACGTGTAAATTCAGTGAACATCAAGGTTTACACGCTGGAAGTGTCAGAGTCTCTGTTAGCATGCTAAGCTAACCTGGCCCTCGTGAACCATGATGGTGAGCGTACAGGAAGTGAATAAACAAACACAAATGAATATAAAGGAAGTCCATCGGACCGCCCACGCTGTTCCGGTATCCGTCTCCTCCTCCCTCCGTCACTCCTCAACCTGGAAACACAGAGAGAAGGGCGTGGGGTCACGATCAGGAACAATCAACAATCAAGCTAGCCCACCAGTGCAGGGCATGTCTGAGGGAGGGAGGGTGGTATGAGGTTTCTCATCATTGTTTGTGCAGCAGTGACTCCTGCTGTTGGGTTGTGGTACTGACAGGAGTGATGGTGGAGGAACCCACAGAGCGCAGCGTGATGTTCAGATTCAACAATAATCAAGTTTAAACTCACAGTTATGATTACAGTCGCTGTACTGGGTCGGGGGGGCAATTACTTTTTCACACTGAGTGAGAGAATTAAATGAAGCTTTTTAATTATAAATAAAACGATGATTTATGATCTGTGTATTTTTGTGGTTTAACACACACACACACACACACGTTTACATTAGCAACATTTATCAGACACGTTAAGCGACTTACAATCATGACTGAATTTAGTTTGAGCAATTAAAGGTTAAGGGCCTCATTCAGGGGCCCAACAGTGGCAACCTGGCAGTGATGGGGCATGAAATAGAAACCTTCTGATTACTAGTCCAGTACCTTAACCACTAAGCTACCACTGCCTTACACACACACATAAATACACACACATATACACACACACATGTACACACACACATGTACACACACACATATACACATACACAAACTTAAACACGCACACACACACTCATATGCACATACACACATACATGAATACACACACACATAAATACACGCACGCACATAAACACACACATGTACACATACACATAAATACACACATGCACATACACACAGACATACACACTCATACAAACACACACGTATATAAACACACACATAAACACACATACACAAACTTAAACACGCACACACACACTCATATGCACATACACACATACATGAATACACATACACATAAATACACACACACACGCACGCACATAAACACACACATGTACACATACACATAAATACACACACACACATGTACACACACACAGACATACACACTCATACAAACACACACGTATATAAACACGTACATAAACACACACATGTACACATACACATAAATACACACACACACATGTACACACACACAGACATACACACTCATACAAACACACACGTATATAAACACGTACATAAACACACACATATACACATACACAAACTTAAACACGCACACACACACTCATATGCACATACACACATACATGAATACACACACACATAAACACACACATGTACACATACACATAAATACACACATGCACATACACACAGACATACACACTCATACAAACACACACGTATATAAACACACACATAAACACACACACACACAGACATACACACTCATACAAACACACACGTATATAAACACACACATACACATAAACACACACACACAGACATACACACTCATACATACACACACATACATAAACACACACATAAACACACACGTACACACACAGACATACACACTCATACAAACACACACGTATATAAACACACACATACACATAAACACACACACACAGACATACACACTCATACATACACACACATACATACACACACACTAACAGACTTTATTCTAACACGGTTGATTTTATGATGAAACTCTAATGAAATTCTTTATGATTTTACTGATTATTATTATTAGAAATAATTTGATATGATTAGTTTAATTTGATTCTGTTGTAAATGATCCTCCAGGTCACACAGCAGGATGGAGGTTCCTGTTGGTTCTGGTTCCTCTCAGGGTTCCTTCCCTCTAATATTTGGGGGTTTTCCTGCCCTCGTACCTCATTGGGATTCATTTCTCCTCCACAGACATGAACGCAGGTGAGGCAGCGCTGTGATTGGTTAAATGCTGCGTTCGATCGCTCTGGAAAGTTTACTTTTCCTGGGAAACCCGGATGTTTCACTTCAAGCTTGAATTCGTATTTCTGAGATTTGAATCTGAGAGATCTGAATTTTTTTTATCTGAATTTTTAAAATCTGAAAATTGCAAGTTGTAATTTTGAAATGAAATTTTTTCAACAGCAAATTTCACCACCTCACAAGTTCAAATCACAAAAAAAGCATTGTTAAAATTCAAATTTATAAATTACGCCATTAAATATTTCAAATGTATAAAATTCTGATTGAAATATTTCAAATGTATAAAATTCAGATTGAAATATTTCAAATGTATAAAATTCAGATTGAAATATTTCAAATGTATAAAATTCAGATTCAAATACTTATGGCAGCGTTTGAGCTCCATATTTTTACAACACACGTCGTCTCAAAGCATCTTTACAGAATCCAGGACCGACAGACCAAAAACTCTGTTGAGGAGCAGAGGGCGACAGTGGCAGGAAAACCCCCCTTAAAATTACAGGAAGAACCCTGAGAGGAACCAGACTCAGCAGGAACTCCGTCCTCCTCGGGTGATGCCAATGAGAAAACACAATTTTCTTTACCATAGTACATGAAGTAATTTAGGAAGCTTTAAAACTAGAGAACATCCAGAACATCCAGAACATCCAGAACATCCACTAGTTGTGTATTGTTAGTTAAACGACTCAAATATTAATTCAAAGTTTTTAAACTCGTGTGTGATTGATGATCCTCATCATGACCAAATCCACCTCCTGCACTTCTACCTTTATACTGTATACTGCAGTAGCACATTTATACCAGAGAGGGCGACATTTCTACAGGTTCCACACTGCAGCTTTAATGAGGAGACCCCTGACTGATGATGGATGATGAAGGATGATGATGCTCCTCACCGCTGTGCTGATGCTGATGCTGGTGCTGCTCTCTCTCGGTGCAGGATGGTGATGGATGGATGATAAATGATGGATGCTGATGTTCCTCACTGCTGTGCTGGTGCTGATGCTGGTGCTGCTCTCTCTCAGTGAAGGATGGTGAAGGATGAATGCTGGATGATGATGGATGAAGGATGCTGATGTTCCTCACCGCTGTGCTGATGCTGGTGCTGGTGCTGCTCTCTCTCGGTGCAGGACGAAGGTACCAGCGTGGCGGTGGTGGTGCCCGGCTGCAGGGCTGCAGGTTTGGCTCTGTGGGCGCTGAGCAGCTGCTGCTTGTGGCGGGTGGACCGGACCGCCAGCACCGCCTGTCGGTTCTTGTACTGAACCATCTGCAGCGTGATCTCCGCGCTCCAGCACTCATCCGCTCCACACCGGAAGTCGATCTCCCGACCGTCCGCCATCACCACGGTGAAGTAGGCGTGCTTGCCCTTGCGCTCCACGCAGTCCACGGTCCGCACGCGCGAGAAGTGCAGCTCCGTGGGCCTGCGCGTGCCGGGGCGCGCGTGTTTGTGCACGAGCAGCGCGTCCTCGGTGAGCGCGCAGTGTCTGCGAGCCCAGAGCTGCAGGATTCCGTTACTGCGCTTCTCCATCCCGCCCTGCTTCAGCACCCGCACGCCCTCACCCGCCGCCTGGTCCTGACGCGGTTCCTCACGCTGCTGCTGCTGCTGATGCTGCTGCTGATGCTGATGCTGAGGCTGCATGGTGCGGGATGCAGGAGGATGCATGCGCGCTCACGCGTACACACATGCACACAGAGACACGCGGGCGCGCGCACAGACGCCTAACAAACGCACCGCTAATTAGTAAACGCGCGCTTAATTAATCAGCGACGGGAGCGCGCGCACACACACACACACACACCCGCAGCACCGGAGCCACCGCGATCCTGCAACACCGACACTCACATCAAACATCCACAAACCTCCAGCATGAGAGAGAGAGAGTGTGAGAGAGAGAGTGTGTGTGAGAGTGTGTGTGAGAGAGAGAGAGAGAGAGAGAGAGTGATGGGTGGGTGGGCTGGTGGGTGGTCCTGATTCTGAGTCTGCGCGCCTCCGCACATCAAGCAGAAATAAATAAATAAATAAAGCAGATGTTCATACTGAGGAAACATCTGTACTGCACACGCTCAGACTGTAAATAATAATAAATAAATAATAATATAATAATAATAAATAAAATAAATAATAATAATAATATAATAATAATAACAATAATAATATAATAATAATAACAATAATAATAATAATAGTAACAATAATAATAATAATACTAATAATAATACTAATATTAATAATAAATATTATAACAACAACAATAGTAATATATTATTATTATTGTAATATTTATTATTATTATAATTGGTAACCTCGCAGCGGTGAGGTTTGAGCCTGGATATTCAGCTTACTAGTCCAGTACCTTCAACACTGAGCTACCAATACCCTTATTATAGTAATATTAAAATATAATAAATCAATAATAATAATAATAATAAAAATAAAACACAGCCACTTCATCAGTCACTTTAATTATTAACATTAACATTATTAACATTAACTTTTTTAACATGACATTATTAATCACATTCCAAATGATTATTCAATCCTTTTATAAGTGCAAAACCAATTACTTTTTTTCCCCATTTTCCCCCAATTTAGTTATATTCGATTTCCCTCTACTGCTGCAGACCTCCACTCCTGACCGAGGAGGGTCATGACTAACACACGTGTGCAGCACAGACCGCTTCTTTTCACCTGCACCAGGCAGGTTCATACAGAGATCCGTATCATGCACGGAGAGTCACGCACTGATCTCCATTATCCCGTCTGTGTGCAGCACCATCGATCAGCCAGTAACCTGGGTTTAAACCACACATCTGGTTACACTTCAGCATTACATTCTCATTTATTAACAAACTTGGACCAACAGGAAGTGCTCATCCCTAAAAACACAACAAACATCACAAAGCATCAGAAATGATTAAAAGTGTGTGTGACTGAGGGAGGGATGGTCTGATAGGAATTCTCATCAGTGTAACTGAAACAGCACCCCCTGCTGCCTGGCTGGGGCTCTCTAGTGGTGGAGGAATACAGAGGGTGTAGCATGATACCCTGCTCCTGCTGAATCTTTTATGGTCTCACCAGCTCAGCCGTTGTCCTCGTCATGAGATCCGCACTAGATGTTGAGGTGAACGCTTTAGAAATACTTACCATTTGCTTCAGTTCTCTCTGAGCTGTTTGGCTACACTGTTGGATGTCCGGATATTTCTGCTAATGCTGCAGTACAGTCACTCTTTCAGTCCTAAGCGATCCCGTTTATTTTTACTGTATTGTTCGGACTGTGAGGAACTGCGTCACCCTTCACTCACTTCTCATCAGATCTCATGAGGTCTTTCACAGTTTATTAAGGACTTCCAGGCTAGTGGGGAACTGAACCATTCGTGTGTGTGATTTGGGATGCAGCAGCTGTTTAAACTTTGAAAGAATTCAGACTGATTTTTGTTTTTCCCTCATGAGACTTTAATGTGGTGACTACACTGAGCTCAATCAGACGAGGGTTTGATAAATAAATAAACATTTTATTACTCTGAACCAAACCCAAACGTTTCCAGCAGAAACCCAAGAAGTATGAGGACACAGGTGGGTAATTCGGCTTCAGGTTCTTTTAATGATAATCATGAGTGCAGGAGCAACTTGGGACTTTATATCCAGATCATTTAACCCAGTGGTTCTCAAACTGTGGTACGCGTACCACTGGTGGTACGTGAAGCAGCACGAGGTGGTACGCCAGATAATCTCGGAAAAGTAATTACATGCACCGAAAAAATAAATAATTTAATAATTATGAATTAAAAAAAATCATATGAAACAAATTGTGTAAATTACTAATAAAATCTGTTTCAAAGTTCTTATAATTCTGTTTTAATAAAATCAGTTTAATGAAAACAAATTGTATTAAAACTAATGTGTTTTTAAAAAATATTCTGGGCTACGCAGCCACCGTACTTCATTACGTCTATACTTCACGTTCGCGGTTTCAGTCTCGGAATTTCCGAAACGTTATCAGTAAAGTTATCAGTAGCTCTCTCACTTTTATCAGAGACAGATCTGCATTTGAAGCTCACTGATCTCGTTCCTGACATCACAAGGCTACTCCGCTAAACAGGCGCACTCACTGAAATGGTCAGTGGTAACTGCATATATACTAGTGATGAGTCGTTCGCGAACGATCCGATTCTATTGAACGGATCTTTGAAATGAACGAAAGGAACCGAGTCTTTTATTTCTGAGCAGTTCTTATCGGCTGTAATCCACCCATTCTGCTTCGCATCAGTAGAGGGAATTAATCATAACTCGTAATAAGAGCTGTTTATTGTCGAAATTCAAATCCGTAATCACTTTCAGTATCGCGGAGAGCAAGCGAGACACACACACACACACACACAGAGAGCTAGTAGTATAATGACAAATAATTGAGAAATAAACTATAAACTTGTTTAATTGTGTTAAATACAAGAGAGGATTTTTCTGAAACTTAATGCAATGTAACCACAGTCTGTCTCTTCTCTGTAGTTTTATTCCTTTTAAAATAAATCTTTTTTTCTCATGTAAGTGTTGTTTGAATGAGGAATACATTTAAGGCAAAGTAGCAAAATTTGATATTAATATCGGGGGTGTCTTATAGTTTACCCAGTAGCGCCTCCCGAAGAACGAAGAGCCATTTTTTTGAACGGCTCTTTAAAAGGAACCGAGCCAAAAGATCCGACTCCCTTCAAGAAGCCATAATTCCCATCACTAATATATACACACACACCTAATTAATGTGTGCCATATGTGGTTCTGAGATGAGAAACATAGGTGGTACTTGGAAGTTTTGGTTTGATAATGGGTGGTACTTGGTCTAAAAAGTTTGAGAACCCCTGATTTAACCCATAGAATAACATCCCAAAACTTTATACAGTTTTACTGCCTCATAAAAATCTTATAAAGTCCCTGCATGTATCTCAGACTGCTCACATGATGCTCCAGCACCAAAATTAGGTTGATCGAGCTATATTTATTTATTTATTAGGATTGTAACGTGATGTTTTACACTTCGGTTCCATCATGACAGGACAGGAAGTTACTGCTTACCCAAGATTCATCAGTTTAGGTTTAATATCAAACAGTCATGAACTATTTAGTGTCTCCAGTTCACCTCACTTACACGCCTCTGTACTGTGGGAGGAAACCCACACAGACACGGGGAGAACATGCAAAACTCCACACAGAAAGGGACCCGATCCTTCCACCTGTGAGGTGACCGTGCTACCCACCGGGCCATTCTTTGTTCTAGCTAAAAATATAAAAAACAAATCAGAGCATCAGAACATCTGAAGGTCTGTGGTATCTGGTACCAAAGCTCCTTTATCTTGTGTACGTCAGACCTCTCGACCTTCTGCTGTAGCTCAGTGGTTCAGGTACTGGTCCAGTAATCAGAACCACTTGAAGGGTGGCCACCGTTGGGCCCTTGAGTGAGGCCCTTAACCCGCAATTGATTAGACTGTATACTGTCACAGTACTGTAAGTTGCTTTGGATAAAGGTGTCCGCTAAATGCTGAACATTGTAGATTGTAGAGGGAAAAACATACAGAGAAGTGCAGCAGATTATCGGCTGCTCAGCTAAAATGATCGAAAGATGCAGAAGGAAGCGTGGAACTACTGTTCGAATGGATCGAAGAATAGCCAAAATGGCAAATACTCAGCCAATGATCACCTCCAGAAAGAATTAGGAAGATCTGAAGTTACCAGTAAGTACAGAAGATGATTAAGTGAAGCCGATTTACCAGCAAGAACTTCTTACAAAGTCCCGTTATTAAGATAAAGACGTTTCCTGAATGGATTAACATTGACGGTCCAAAGAGAAATGGCTCAACATTTTGTGGACTGGTGAAAGCAAAATTGTTCTTTTTGGGTCTAGTGGCCGTAGACAGTATGTCAGACGACCATCGAGCACTGAATTCAAGCCACAGTACACTGTGCAGACAGTAAAGCACGGTGGTACAAAATGATGATTATGGGATGTTTCTCATACCGTGGTGTTACACCTATTTATCACATACGAGGGATCATGGATCAGATTAAATATATCAGAATACTTGAGATCATGTTGCCCTATGTCAAAGAAGAAATGTCCTTAAAATGGGTGTTTCAACATGACAATGACCCAAAACATCTTGGTTACAGACAAACAAGACTGAGGTAATAGTGGCCAGCTCAATCCCCTGACCTCAATCCCATAGAGAACTTGTGTTCTGACGTCTGAAACATGTTTTTTTTTTAGGCAAAACCCAAAATTGCAGAAGAACTGTGGAATGTCGTCTAATCATCCTGGACTGGAATACCTGATCAGAGGTGCCAGAAGTTGGTCGACTCCATGCAACACAGATCTCAGAAACAATCGTTCTGCCACTAAATATTAGTTCAGTCATTTAAAGTAAAGTGAAACCTCAAACATTTTCAGTTTATAGATCATTTGAGTTGTTAAAGAAAAATGCTGCACTGCTGTTATTTTGAACAGCCTAATATTCATTTTTCTTAACTTTCTGTAAAGGATGAACACAAACTGGCTAAATGTTGTTAATGTTTTGATTTAGAATTGAAAGTGGAGCATTTTCAGGGCATTTGCATTTATGGAAATAAAAGTTATTATAATGATTTTGTGCTTTATTCACTTTTTTTAAATCACTGCTATTCTTTTGAACACCACGGTAAGTGTTGGACGCTCTGTGTGTTGTGCTACATTCACCTTATTACCAGGTTTCGTGTATATTGTGGTTATAAGCGGTGAGGGGGGAGGAGGAATCGCTCGAGTCTGAGAGACGCTTATATTCCTGATTTAGCTCCGTCTGATTTACACCTTTGTGGAGGCTGAAAGAAGCTTTAAGGGGAAGAAGTGACGAGTGATTTTCATGTGATGTGAAAGCACCGGCGCATCAGTGGATACGAGCTCGACCAAAAACATTTATTACTGACGGCATTAAGAAGTCGGTACGATGCTGGAGAAATGCATCAGAAGGCGACGATGTAGAAGAGTTCATGAACTTTCTCCTTTTCAGTGCGTCCGATTGCGTCACGCTTCCTCTCCACCAATGCCGATCCCCGCTCTGATCGAGGAGAACGAAGCTGACCCACGCCCCCTCCGACACGTGGGCAGCAGCCGTATGCATCTCATCACCTACACTTTGACGAGTGCAGTGCAGCTCAGCGTTGTGTACGGAGAGACACACCCTAGGAGCACCCTCTCCCCGTCTCTGTGCAGGCGCCATCAATCAGACAGCAGAGGTCGTAGTTGCACCAGTCATGAGAGAGTCCCAGGTTAATCAGCCCATGTATTCGAGATGCCAGCTCTGGTGTTCTAACCAGCGGGCCGTGGACCGGTACTGGTCCGTGGGTCATTTATTCCCGGGCCGCACATAAAGGATAAATGATCAGAGACGCTACAAAAGCAATGAAAACACTGCGCTTTTTTTAATGGGTGTTATTGCCTCCAATCACCACTAGGTGGTAGCAGCATAGTTGCAGCAAAAAAGGCTCATTTGTGAGCAGTAGTTATTCTATATTAAATCCTCCCGTCCCCGCCGGTCTGTGAAATTATATCTTATATGAAACCACCTGAGCGAAAGTTTTTTTTACATTCTTAAAGAGTAAAAAAAAAAAAGTGTAAAAACTTTTTGAAGATCCTCGGAGTTGTTCTAGATTATTTTACTAAATCTAAATGTCACCGGCACCAGGAGAAACTCCTTCTAGATCTGGTACTTGGTGAATAAATAAAGATTCTGATTAAAATCATCCACAGTTTAATCCACAGTGAATCTTCTGTTAATCAGTACCAGTCACCACACCCACCACCACTTCATAACGACCTGGTCCTGATCAAAGTTCCTCGGATGAGCAGGTGAAGGAGTAGAAACAGAGACGAACACACTGGGGAAGGTTTCATCTCTTTATTATTATTATTATTATACTGAACACACCGAGTCTGATACATTAGTGATGAGTGGAAGATTAATTCACCCTCATTCATTCATTCAGTCAGGAGGAACACACCCATACACTCACTGTGGGGGGTCTGCTACTGTAAGGGGGGGGGGGGGGGGTCCGTCAGGATTCAGCCAATCACAGAGCAGAAAGCGTCCTCAACTAGATCACTGAACAGTCTTGTTTAACAGGATTCAGCCAATCAGAGAGCAGAACCGTTCCCGTCAGTACAAGTGCTACACAACAGGAAGTTCTTAAACCGTACAGAACTCCTTCATGACGAGTATGTGGGCGGAGCCTAAATCACAGACCCATACTCAGCCAATCAGAGAAGTTTCAGTACTACAATCCTAAACTCTGCTAAGCTATCAAAAGTGCTATTCAAACTCGTCAATCAGAAATCAACCAATCACAAAACAGCAGGACTGACCACTCGGAACGTGCAGCCAATCAGGAAACGGAAACAACCAAACGCATCTCTGGAACCGTTTAGAACCTTTAACCCAAGAACACACAACCAATCAGATTAGAGAACAGGTGAGGGCGGAGTCTAAACCACCCAGCTACGAGAACGACAGGTCGTGAATTCAGCCAATCGGAGAGCGGCGTTAGTTCTGTACACAATAAGGCTACAGTTGGGGCGGAGCCAATGGTCATGAACGAACCAATTCAAGGACTAGAAGTGAGCTAGAATCGTTTCAGAGCTGCAACCTGATTGGCTGAAGTGCTACTGTAGAAAACCATGAACTGCATCGAAAGGCTAGTGTGTGGGCGGAGCCTAAAACAGCCAATCAGAGTGCTGGGTTCCATTCTGTGATCGGCTCAATCCTCAGATGTACTGTAAGCTCCGCCCCTCGGCTCTCGGATCGGTCTATGGTCGCTCTAACAGCCAATCAGGGAGCAGGAATGTTTGATGTGTGATGTTTGATCCTGACTGAAGCTGTAGAAGAGTGGAGGTGATGATGAGTCTGGAATGTTCCATCACTGAGTGGGTGAGTCTGTGGGTGGGTGAGTGAGTGAGTATTTATTTATGATGAATGAATGAACGAGTGTAAGAAAGTCAGTAAGTGTAATAACTCTACCAACAGAGAGAGAGAATAGAAAACATAAGGCTGTAAGAGCGGGAGTCTGGAGGAGGGGGGGGGGGTATACAGGTACGTCCCAGCATCCATCACTGCTGCTTACACTCTGCAGGAGGGTTCGCGTCCTTCTGTAACACACACACACACACACACACACACAGAAACGTCAGTCTGATTCAGTTCTACACACAAGACACAAACCAAAGAGAACGTCACCATCTACAGCCCCGACATCATAAACCAGATGGAAGAGAACGTCACCATCTACAGCCCCGATATCATAAACCAGATGGAAGAGAACGTCACCATCTACAGTCCTGATATCATCATCTACACCACGTCACTGCTGTTAAAGGGGGTGAATAGTTTCTCTCATCACTGTGTGGTGGAGGTTTCACTCATGACTGAGAGAACTGAAGGTTCTACTTACTATAAATAATCCTATAGGATCAGATCACATGATCAGACCCAGTACACCACAGGAGTAGATGTTCAGTGTAAGGGCGCATCCACATTAGAAGAGGCAAAACCGCTACATCAATCACCGCTATGTTCAGCGCTCCACTTCAGCAGTTTGTTTGTTTGTGTGTTTATTATAATTATAACGTGATGTTTTACACACTTTAGTTCCATTAATGACAGGACAGGTAGTTACTGCTTACCCATAATTCATCAGTTCAGGTTTAATATCAAACACAGTCATGAACAGTTCAGTGTCTAGTTCACCTCACTTACACGCCTCTGTACTGTGGGAGGAAACCGGAGCACCCGGAGGAAACCCACACAGACACGGGGAGAACATGCAAACTCCACACAGAAAGGACCCGGACCGTGGGGATCGAACCCAGGACCTTCTTGCTGTGAGCGGACTGTGCTACCCACCGAGCCACCCGGCTTGATCAGTAAACCCTCACCATAAAGTGCAGATCCAGGGTTACAGCTCCACATGTATCTGTGTTTATCTGGATTCTCCTCCCTGTTTCACTTTTAAACTTGTGTTACAGCTCCAGCTTCTGAGAAACGGTGGGAATCAGAATCAGCTTCTCCCAGAGTCTAAAACGCTTCTGGTTGAAAATAAAGCTTAACGTGGTTTAATGTAGTAAAAGAAGGAGACAGGAGCACTAAACTTCTCTTCATTATTACTGCTCATAAGTTCCTCCACTAATCACATTCCTCACTCGCCGTTTTGTTCGTACGGCCCGAGTCGCTCTTACCGCCTCGTATCAAACAGTTCGTCTCATTGGAGGAGCTTTGAAAAGGTCGGCGAACTGGTGAACAAGGGAAACGCAGCAGCAAGCTAGGCAGCACCGCCACACTCCATAGGAAACGACGGCACTAATGCAGTTCCACCATTTCAAGTCTAGTGCAGATTGTAAACGAGTGACTAGAATGAAGGACATCCAGCTAAATTCAAAGACGTCCTCGTCAATCGCGTACACGATTTAATACCCGGTTCTCATCTCATCACCACATTAGATTTATAAGGTAAGATAACAACACTATTGATCCCGAAGGAACCCGCAGCGTCACGGTACTCTACATTACACAGGTAAACATAACAGGACGTAGGTAGAACACCACACATCATCAAAAACAGCAGCAGGTGCTTCTAACCTCAAACTACGACTAGATGAACCAAACCCACACGTCACACGAGGAACCCACTCACCCAGAGTTCCAGATCAATTCTGTACCGGTGTTCCATATACCGTATACAGTCACGGCGACAGTCACACGGGGACTGATGACGTCCTAACCAGTGATGGCAGTTACCTTGAAAAAGTCATCTGATACCGATCACTCCTTCAAAAAGTATCAATTACTTTATTGATTATTTTAAAAGTAACTAAGTTAGATTACAAGTTACTTTATTAGTTTCATTCAGCAGCTGCAGACAGCACCCCCCCCCCCCCCCCCCCCCTCAACATAAACATGACAACCAGTTTTGCTAATACTGTAAGTAAGATAAGTAAAATAAATTTTTTTTAAAGACAAATAAATAACAAAAAGACGATAAATACAAAAATGTTGGTGAGTGGGGTTTGTAATGAGTCTGTAACCATGGTGATATTACGTCATCACGTCCCCACGTGTAGTACGTAGCGGTGTTACGTGCATACTGCACACGTCTGTACTGGAAGCATGTACTTCTTCACCGGCCGAGTAGTGCGCACTTCCTCCAATCTAGTGCACACTCTGTAAGTACGCGATTCCGGACGCAGCCCGTGACTCAAGGCCTCAGCGTACTTCATGCGGAGACGACGTTCGCCCGGCTTCGGCGACCGATGTGACGTAATCGCGGCTTGGCTCGCCGTGTCGCGGACGTGGAAGCTGGGCGAACCCCCGCGGACGACGACACGCCGCGACAACGCCCGTGATTGGTCGGTAAAAGAAAGAAAAAAAGAGGCGTCATGAAAACAAACACGGATTTTGAGGAGCGTCTCAACTGTGATCGTCGGCTGCGTCCGAAATCACGACTTTCATACCGAACAGTGTGCGGTTATTAATCATTATTAAGCATTTATTAAACAGTACACGAAGAGTATTCGGATAATCTGCTGCTCGGGGAGCATTTTTGTGTATGTGAACACAGCGCACTCACGTACTGAAAGAGCTTCAGTACAGGCCAAGCAGTGCGCACTACCTCTAATTTCACTATGATTAACTACGCGATGATTAACTACGCGACACACCGACGTTTTTCGGTAGTCACTACATTATAACGTCACCGCGTCACCTGCAGCTGTGGAGCAGACGCGACGGGCAAAACCAAACCGCTAGAAGTACGCCAGCTTGTAAGCTGGAAGTATGCTGAGGCCTTTAATTGTCACTAAGACCAAATAATAATAGAAAAAATACATAAGTAACTTTAATCTGATTACTGGATTGGAAATAGTAACTCGCTAGATTACTTGTTACTGAAAAAATGTGGTCAGATTAGAGTAACGCGTTACTTAGTAACTGACATCAGTGCTCCTAACTAGCATCAACATCAGGACTGCTCAATTTAGCCCTGATTAATGAACGAAGGGGCGGAGCTTCAACACACACATGGCGGTAAACATGAGTGAGAACGGTACACACACACACGGCAGCCATGTTAGTGAGGGGTGAAGAGCCGCGCGGGGCTTTAAAGCTCAGCGATCACACGCGTTACCTACCGAAATCCATTCATCACTTACACCTGAGTACAGAAACACACACACACACACACAGCCGGACTCAAGTATCGACCAATCACACTCAAGCAACTCGGGTATTATACAGGGTAAGAGAGTGTGGGGGCGGGGCTTGAGCTGGGCGTGGCTAGGGTCTGGTTCCCATACAGATGTGAGGAACCTGCTGTATCTGAGGGCTGAGATCAGCACTGCTGATTAGTATCGGAACACCACACAGCAGCCTGTAAGCTTACGATAATGTAAAGCTTGCTCGACCTGTGGACAGTGACACTCCAGCAGCTTTAAATCTCAGCTTTGACATTACCGAGATCTGTACGAGTTTAATTCAAACGGGACCATAAATCCTGACTGGAAGCACCTTCAGATACATCATTACAAACGGTCTCATGAGGAACAGGAAGTTGAGGATGAGGAGTTTGTACCTTGGGATCGTAGTCGGGATCGTTTTCTTCATCAGCTTCCTCCTCTCCCTCCTGCGTACACACACACACACACACACACACACACACACACACACACACACACACACACACAACAATCCCCGCTTCAGAATTCACCTGCACATGATGCTCCTCATTCAGCATGGTATCTGATCAGAACCCAAACTCACCTCATCATCAGCCTCCTCTCCCTCCTCGTCGTACTGAAAACAAGAACACGAGCAGAACGTCACTCCACAGAACACACACACACACACACACACACACACACACACACACACACTTCTGCTCTAATGAAACTCCAGGTGTGCTTCCAGAAAACAAAGCAGCTACTGCACAGCTTCAGCAACAGCCTGATAAGCCAAGCTGTTACTAGGGTGTTGCTATGGTATTTCAGGTGGTTACTAGAGTGTTGCTATGGTATTTCAGGTGGTTACTAGAGTGTTGCTATGGTATTTCAGGTGGTTACTAGTAGGGGTGGGTTTATAAAATCGATTTCTCGATTCGAATCGATCTTTATTTGAACGATCCGATATGGATTCATATAAACGCGAGATCGATCTTTTAAATACGCCCCTTTTTACGGTGCACACGGAAATCTGTTACCCCCTTTAATCTCGCCTGACCAGCCAGTGTTTTTTCATGTAACGAGATCTGACCTGCACATCAGTCCAGCATGGCAGAAGCTCAGGTTATGACCACTACACGACTCCTAGCACTGATTTTTGCTGGGCGACGGGTCGGTGCTGGATCCGGGAGGAACTCGGTGTTCGCTCTGCGATCAAAACTCGGCTCTCGATCGATGTGAGGAACAGCGAGGGGAAACACAGGGGCGAGGATGTAAACAGGTGGTGGAGCGCAATATAGTTTCTATCAGAATACATCAGCACACACACGAGTTTTACAGTATCTCTGACCTGATCGTTCTCTACAAAACTAAATATTTATTAACCTCCAACTCACTACAGAACAAGCCATGCTGCTCGTGTTGCCAGATCCACTCAGATTCATTTATTTCATCAGCGCACAAACTTTCATCTCTGGCTGCTTGTTGATGTGCATGTTTGGACGTGGTATCATTAAACCTTTCATCACTTCTCACGTGTGTTTTCGTGACAGAACGTAGTTTTGGAGAGCAGAGAAGCTCGCCTGTGATTCCCCCTGGTGATAGATGATGTAAAACCCCCCATCGCCCATCAGTCGTGTAGTGTGAACATTACAGTGACCCGGTGTTAATCAGAGTGTCGTGTCGTGTAAACTTGGCATAAGCTGTTCAACAGCCAGGTGTATGTTTACATTTACACTGTTGTAGCGTGTCAGACATATAAAATAATAATAAAAAATGAATGTTACTGTTTTCTGTTTTGGATTAATTATTTATGTAAACAAAATACACAAATATTTTTAATAATGAGTGTTCTTTGTACAATTATCACATTCGTTCTCTGAACATCTTTACATATTTAAACAAAACCTGTTCATGTAACTCAAATATGCCTAAATGTGTTGAATCGAAATCGAATCGATCCAGGAAATTAGTGGCGATACCCAGCCCTAGTTACTAGGGTGTTTCTAGGTAGTTGACATATTATACCAGGTGGTTACTAGAGTGTTGCTAAGTAGTTGATATATTCCAGGTGGTTACTAGAGTGTTGCTATGGTATTTCAGGTGGTTACTAGGGTGTTGCTATGGTATTTCAGGTGGTTACTAGGGTGTTGCTAGAGTGGCAGATCCACTCACATCATCATCATCGTCCTCGATAGCTTCTCCAGTGAAGTAGAGCACAGCACGAGGTACGATGTGTTCACGAATAAAGTGTCCGATCTCAAAATCAGCCGCCAGGATCGCCTCCGAGTCCTCGTCCTGCACACACACACACACACACACACACGCGCACACACACACACGCGCACACACACACACACGTGTAAGACCAGTGATTTGAGACACAGCCCTGCTCTACACTGGAACATGGTCATTTGGGACGCAGCAGAATGAAGACTTGACTCACCAGCTCACCGCTCTCTGGTACTGAAACACACACAGAGAGAGAGAACATGTTAAACTCACAAACTACACAGAAACAATATACAGACAGGAGTATATAAGCGAGCCACATCTCATTCTACTGTACACCAGCCGTAATGCTCACCGAGAGCCTCGCCACTGACCACCGGAGCACATCTGTGGGAATTTATCAGGTACTGATGGTGGACGTCAACATTCCAATTCATCTCAAATGAGTTCTGTAGTATTAAAATCCAAGCCCAAACCGACCCACGTCTGCTCCCTAAACTGTTTGACTTCAGCCTTTTCCGCCACACACAGATTATTAGGGGCGTCCATATAGTTTTGGCAGTGATGATAGATCACTATGGAACAGTGTCAGTGAGGGAGAAACCAAGGTTCTGAGGGGTTCAGAGGGATAACGGGGGGGGGTCCTGAGAGACAACAGGGGGGTTCTGAGGGGTGACAGGGGGGTTCTGAGGGGGTAATGGAGGGATTCAGAGAGGTGACGTGGGTCCTGAGAGGTTCTGTGGGGTGAAGGAGAGGTTCTTATAGTGACAAGGGGGTTCTGAGGGGCGATAGAGGGATTCTGAGGGGCAACGGGAGATTTGAGGGGTAATGGATGGGTTCTGAGGGGTTCTGAGGGGCAAGAGGGGTTCTGAGGGGCAAGAGGGGTTCTGAGGGTGACGAGGGGGTTCTGAGGGGCGACGAGGGGTTCTGAGGGGCAAGAGGGGTTCTGAGGGGCAAGAGGGGTTCTGAGGGTGACAAGGGGGTTCTGAGGGGCGATAGAGGGGTTCTGAGGGGCGATAGAGGGGTTCTGAGGGGCGATAGAGGGATTCTGAGGGGCAACGGGAGATTTGAGGGGTAATGGATGGGTTCTGAGGGGTTCTGAGGGGCAAGAGGGGTTCTGAGGGGCAAGAGGGGTTCTGAGGGTGACGAGGGGGTTCTGAGGGGCGACGAGGGGTTCTGAGGGGCAAGAGGGGTTCTGAGGGGCAAGAGGGGTTCTGAGGGTGACAAGGGGGTTCTGAGGGGCGATAGAGGGGTTCTGAGGGGCGATAGAGGGGTTCTGAGGGTGACAAGGGGGTTCTGAGGGGTGACAGGGGGGTTCTGAGGGGGTAATGGAGGGATTCAGAGAGGTGACGTGGGTCCTGAGAGGTTCTGTGGGGTGAAGGAGAGGTTCTTATAGTGACAAGGGGGTTCTGAGGGGCGATAGAGGGATTCTGAGGGGCAACGGGAGATTTGAGGGGTAATGGATGGGTTCTGAGGGGTTCTGAGGGGCAAGAGGGGTTCTGAGGGGCAAGAGGGGTTCTGAGGGTGACGAGGGGGTTCTGAGGGGCGACGAGGGGTTCTGAGGGGCAAGAGGGGTTCTGAGGGGCAAGAGGGGTTCTGAGGGTGACAAGGGGGTTCTGAGGGGCGATAGAGGGGTTCTGAGGGGCGATAGAGGGGTTCTGAGGGTGACAAGGGGGTTCTGAGGGGCGATAGAGGGGTTCTGAGGGGCAAGAGGGGTTCTGAGGGGCGATAGAGCGGTTCTGAGGGTGACGAGGGGTTCTGAGGGGCAAGAGGGGTTCTGAGGGTGACGAGGGGTTCTGAGGGGCGATAGAGAGGTTCTGAGGAGTGACGAGGGAGTTCTGAGAGGTTCTGAGGGGCGATAGAGGGGTAAGAGGGGTTCTGAGGGGCGATAGAGGGGTTCTGAGGGGCGATAGAGGGGTAAGAGGGGTTCTGAGGGGCGATAGAGGGGTTCTGAGGGGCGATAGAGGGGTAAGAGAAGTTCTGAGGGGCGATAGAGGGGTTCTGAGGGGCGATAGAGAGGTTCTGAGGAGTGACGAGGGAGTTCTGAGAGGTTCTGAGGGGCGATAGAGGGGTAAGAGGGGTTCTGAGGGGCGATAGAGAGGTTCTGAGGGGCGATAGAGAGGTTCTGAGGAGTGACGAGGGAGTTCTGAGAGGTTCTGAGGGGCGATAGAGGGGTAAGAGGGGTTCTGAGGGGCGATAGAGAGGTTCTGAGGAGTGACGAGGGAGTTCTGAGAGGTTCTGAGGGGCGATAGAGGGGTAAGAGGGGTTCTGAGGGGCGATAGAGGGGTTCTGAGAGGTTCTGAGGGGCGATAGAGGAGTTCTGAGAGGTTCTGAGGGGCGATAGAGGGGTAAGAGGGGTTCTGAGGGGCGATAGAGGGGTTCTGAGGGGCGATAGAGGGGTAAGAGGGGTTCTGAGGGGCGATAGAGAGGTTCTGAGGAGTGACGAGGGAGTTCTGAGAGGTTCTGAGGGGCGATAGAGGGGTAAGAGGGGTTCTGAGGGGTGATAGAGGGGTTCTGAGAGGTTCTGAGGGGCGATAGAGGGGTTCTGAGAGGTTCTGAGGGGTGGTGAGGATGAACGGTACCTTCAGGAGGAGAGAAGAAGTTGAAGAAGGAATCGTTTGGAACAGTTTTGGTGACCGTCCTGACGGTTCCTCTGCCCTTGTGCTTCTGCTTCTTCTTTATGGTCTTCATGGTGACGTTCTTGCCTTTGGTCCAGTCGATCGTGCACCTGCGCACACACACACACACACACACACACACGCACACACACACACACACACGGTGATGAGGCTGTACCAGGGCAGGATCAGGACCGTACCCGGTGAGGAACAGTGATGAGCGTTACCCCGTGCAGCCCATGATCTCAGGACCGTCGAATGAGAAGGGGTCCGACTCGTCCGGTTCTGATCTCATCTTGTAGGTTTTGGTGAGAACCGTGTTTGTGAAGAACTCGTTGGGCTCGAAGAGGAACTCTAACATGAAGCTCTGCACACACACACACACACTAAATCATCCAGGGTTTCAGACTTCTCATGGACTGTATAGATTAATCCCCACAATGCACTATTTCTGGAAAGGTTACGATCAGTTCTTGCTTCTGCCTGCTCCCGTCTACAGGGGGCGCCACAGAGGAATCGTTCCACATACCAGACTGGGTACAGTTTATATAGCGGACGCTCTTCCTGACCCAACTTATTTTCTATCCAGGCTTGTGACCGGCACTGATGAGTGAACCTCCTGATGTCTAACAGGTCGATCTACATTTAGAACAAGTGACTTACAGTAGTGACGGTACACAGTCTAAGTAATTGAGGGTGAAGGGTCTCACTCAAGGGCCCAACAGTGGCAACCTGGCAGTGATGGGGCTTGAACCAGCGACCTTCTGATTACTAGTCCGGTACCTTAACGCCCTTCGTGGAGAAATTTGTACCAGTGTAATTTGTTCAGCGCTCGGCTCGAGTGTGAATCTGATCTGAATCTGCATCAGTGTGGAATAAGGTGCAGATCCAGGGTTACAGCTCCACATGTATCTGTGTTTATCTGGATTCTCCTCCCTGTTTCACTTTTAAACTTGTGTTACAGCTCCAGCTTCTGAGAAATGGTGAGAATCAGAATCAGCTTCTCCCAGAGTCTAAATAAAGCTTAACGTGGTTTAATGTAGTAAAAGAAGGAGACAGGAGCACTAAACTTCTCTTCATTATTACTGATCATAAGTTCCTCCACTAATCACATTCCTCACTCGCCGTTTTGTGTGAATGCGCCGGTGCTGAAGGGAATACGGTATTCCGAGATCGAGCATCTCCAGCATTAAGAAGCGTCAGGAAACAATAAAGAAGTAAAACTAAAGTGCAGCTTTTATTGTATTTTTATTGATGTGTAACTGTTAGTAATTGTATTTCCGTGTGTTTATATTATATTTGTGTTATTTTCAGTGTTTAAGTGTCAAAAACAACCTCATTATTGTACATGAGACTAAAATATCTGCAGCTCCACGGGACCATGGACGCATTAACAGGTTCTCCAAACATCCTTATGGGGAAAAATACCTCGAAACTCAACGTCTTTAAAACTCAACACCACTCCCAGAACCGACTGAGGTCCAGTTTTAAGGTACCGCTGTATTAACTAAAGTTGTACTCGAACGCCCCCTTGTGGAGGCTTTATGTTACAGCCTGTATACTGAGAGTAATTGTATTCCTGATTAATATAGAGAGATATTTCTATAAGGTTAGGAGCAGCAGAATAGAACCCTGAGCTCCAGAGCAGGAACACCTCCTAAACACCTTCAGAAGTGGACCTGGATCAGCACTGTACTCTCTAAACGAATGGATGAGGGTGTGGAACCCACCATGGGCTGCCCTGCATCTGAGAACTTGACCTTGATGTCCTGTAGGTGCTTGAGGATGGGCTCGTCGTGGTCCTGTACAGAGGGAGGAGGAGGAGGAGGGTGTAGTTAGGGTGCAGTACCAGCAGGGGGCAGTACAGTGGAGTATATACAGTACAGTGAGTGCAGGAGGATGTACCTGCACCATCTCACTGAGCAGGTCCACGTTCTTAAACACGGTCAGCCAGAACTCTGGGATTCCTTTAGGATCCTCCTTCTCCTCGTCCTTCTTCTCCTCGTCCACCTTCGCCTTCTCCTTCAGGTCATCCTGATACACACACACACACACACGGCACGTCACACCAGGCTCTGACCCCAGCCCTCCCTCAGGCACGCCGGACTGAGCAGATCTGGAGGTGATGTACTCACTGATAGCTCCTCCTCATCAGCCTGTTTCCACTCGCACTCCTCGTCTGTGGGTTCATACGATGCTTTGATGATGTCACTGCGCTGCACACACACACACACACACACCATGTTAGCATCAGCATCTGCATCATGAACATCTGCATCCCCCCCTCCTCCTCCTCCTGGTACCTTGTCGTAGAGAGGCTGGTAGAGCGCGGCGTACTTCCTCTCCAGCTCGTGCACCTCCTCGTAGAACTTGGCCTCGATGTGAGCGCACTTCACCTGCAGGTTCTTCAGAGCGTTCACCCGCCGCTTCACCACCTGAGGTAGACTGCACACACACACGCGCACACACACACACACACACACACACAGTTACACACACCAGCTACACCACCCACCGTTCACTAACCAGAGCTGCATTCTGAGCACTGCAGCCAGGGGGCGCTGCAGTCTGATGCATTACTACATTATAAAGCCTGCTACTCCACACTTAGCTAATGTAAGGGGTCACAATTTACATACTCCAGAATTTCCAGATGTCCAGAATTGTTGCCAGTGTTTTCTCTCCTAACTAAACACAGTCGAGCAGGCTTTACACTCTCATAAGTTTGGAGACAGTAGTATAAAGCGTCTCCTCCTCCTCCTGTGTGTGTGTGTAAGACTAACAAACTACAGCTGAGCTTTACATGCTCGATTTCTCCTTTACTTTCTTCTTAAGATCATTCTGATGAGACGTAACTGTTCACAGTCAAGTGAGCTTTGCCTTCCATGAACTGGAGACGACTGGAAGAGTCGTTTAGGGCAGACTGATACTGTACTGCTGTGAGGCTGTACTGCAGTGTTGCCATACTGTTACTATAGCTTTATGGTGTTACAGCACGTTACTCCAGTGTTGGTGCGGTGGTGTTACCGTACTGTTGTGGTGCTGTATTGTTGTGGTGTTACCATGGCGTTGTTGTAGTGTTACTGCAGCGATGTGGTATTACCACTGTTACTATAGCGTTGTGGTGTTACCATTGTGTAACTATAACAATGTGGTGTTACTGTATTCTTGCGGTGCTTTATTGATGTGGTGTTACCGTGGTGTTGTTGCGGTGTTACTGTAGTTACTACAGTGTTGTGGTGTTGCCGTAGTGTTACTACAGCAATGTGGTGTTACTGTAGTTACTACAGTGTTGCAATGTTACTGTAGTTACTAGTGTTGTGGTGTTACTGTATTGTTGCGATAGCGATGTGGTGTTACTGTATTGTTGTGGTGTTACTGTAGTTGCTAGTGTTGTGGTGTTACTGTATTGTTACTACAGCATTGTGGTGTTACCGTACTATTACTAGTGTTGGTGTTACTGTACCGTTACTACAGCACTGTGGTGTTACTGTATTGTTACTACAGCATTGTGGTGTTACCGTACTATTACTAGTGTTGGTGTTACTGTACCGTTACTACAGCACTGTGGTGTTACTGTATTGTTACTACAGCATTGTGGTGTTACCGTACTATTACTAGTGTTGGTGTTACTGTACCGTTACTGCAGCACTGTGGTGTTACTGTATTGTTACTACAGCGATGTGGTGTTACTGTACCGTTACTGCAGTACTATGGTGTTACCGTACTATTACTAGTGTTGGTGTTGTGGCGCTGTAGTGTTAGTGATCTTGTGGTGCTGTATTGTCGTGGTGTTATGACAGTATTGGTGTTACTGTAATGTTACTACAGTGTTGTAGTGCTGTATTGTTGTGTTACTGTGGTGTTATGACAGTATTGGTGTTACCGCACTGTAAGTACAGTGTTGTGGCACTGTGGTGTTACCGTGGTGTCGTGGTGCTGTATTGTTGGTGTTACCGCGGTGTTACCGTACCTCTCGATGTATCCTGATGGAGAACCCACCAGTCCATCGAGTCTTTCCTGCAGTGCTGCCAGGATCTGAGGATTCTGCATCATCTGAACCGTCAACTGTCGAGCTGCGCCACACCCACACATGAACAAACACAGATCGTCTGTTAGTTACTGCAGGTGTGTGTTTTATCTGTCTAACACTGCACCATCAATAATAACAAGCTACTCCTTTTTAATATTTAGACGTTGCCTGTTCCCATCTGTTTTCTGGATCTCACCCACCACACCACAACCTACAAACAGGACAAGGCTAACACGTGCTTCCTCTACGTACACGTGTAACACATTTCACTATTTAGGATCATCATGACGCTTCACCCCAGTCGAGCAGGTTTACCTGCTGTGTTTGGATATTTTTGCTTCTGGAACCCCAATCAATACTTCTGATTGGATCAGACACAGATGTGTTTCTATGCATACACAATGTGATCCAGTAACCCGGGTTCGAGCCCCCCCCCCAGACAGGTAAAGTGAGTATGATTGGGCTCTGAACCAGGCTGGTAGCACCAGTGTGAAGGCTAACTTATAAACCTCACACCAACAAGGTCTAGATGTTTGTGGTTACAGCATCAGTAACGTCTCTGCTGATGCTAAATCCTGATTGGGTACAGACAGGTCACATGACCCACCCTCATTTGCTATTCAAATCAGCAGTGAGAACACAGAGCCACAGCGAGGGTGAGGGACTGAAACTCATGAGCTTCAGATCAGATCTACAGGGCTGGATGACTGAATAAGTGTGTGTGTGTGTGAATAAGTTTATGAACCTTTGCTGTCCTCTCCAGTTTCTTCTTCCTCCACCTCTTCAACGTCCTCCATATCGGCCTGATCCAGCTCAGTCTGCTCTTTACTGCACACACACACACACACACACACACACAGTTAATGATTTACACACAATTTAACACTCATGCTAATCAAAATCACAATGAATCATCACACCGATCATCCTGACACTGAACCATCATCATGACAGTGAATCATCATATAGGTGACACTGAATCATTTCACTGATTTATCATCATGACACCAAATTACAATGAGTCATGAAGCTGAATCATCATCATGACACTGAATCAACATTATGACACTGAATTACAATGAGTCATTTAACTGAATCATCATAAAACTGAATCACAATGAGTCACTGAATCATTACACTGATTCACCCTGATTACACCAAATCACAATGAGTCATGACACTGAATCATTTCACAGATTCATCATAAAAAAACTGAATCATCTAGGTGACACTGAATCATTTCATGGATTCATTATCATGAGTGAACCATAACACTGAATCACAATGAATCATGACACTGAACCATCATCATGGTCACAGTGAATCGTTTGACTGATTTATTATTATGACACTGAATTACAATGAGTCATTAAACTGAATCATCATCATAAAACTGAATAAAAAAAAGAGCCATGAAACTGAATCATTACACTGATTCACCACAACTACACCAAATCACAATGAGTCATGACACTATCATTCCACAGATTCATCATCATGAGACAGAATCATCATCTAGGTGACACTGAATCATTTCATGGATTCATTATCATGAGTGAACCATAACACTGAATCATAATGAATCGTGACACTGAATGTCCATACTAAATCACAACGAGTCATCACCACCCTGAATCATCAGAATCATTACGCTGAATCACAAGGGTCACAGAGTCATCATGACACTGAATCATAAAGAGTCATCACAGTGAATCATGACCATGTATGTGACAAACTTGTATAACAGTGAATCATTCTCATGTAACTGAATCAAAAAGAGCCATGGCACTGAATCACAATGAATCATGACACCATCATTTTACATACTCATCATCATGGGACTGAATCATCATCTAGGTGATACTGAATCAATTATGGGCAAGCCGTAGCCTAGTGGTTAAGGTACTGGACTAGTAATCAGAAGGTCACTGGTTCAAGCCCCACCAATGCCAGATTGCTGCTGCTGCTGTTGGGCCCTTGAGCAAGGCCCCTAACCCTCTATTGCTCAGACTGTATACTGTACCTGTAATGTAAGTCGCTTTGGATAAAGGCGTCCGCTAAATGCTGAAAACGTAAACGAATCATTTCATGGATTCATTATCATGAGTGAACCATAACACTGAATCATTACACTGATTCATCATCATGAGACTGAACGACTACACTAAATCACAGTCATCACAACCCTGAATCACCAGAATCATTACACTGAATCATAATGAGTCATCACACTGAATCATGACCAGGAGACTGAATCATCTAGGTAACACTGAATCAGTCATCATGACACTGAATCATAATGAGAGTGAATCATAATGAGTCATCACACTGACTCATTTCATGGATTTGTTAACATGACACCGAACCACAACACTGAATCTCACAATGAATCATGACACTGATTCATCATCCTGACACTGAATCATCATCCTGACACTGAATCATCATCATCATCGACACAATGAATCATTTCACTGAATCATTATTATGACACTGAATTACAATGAGTCATTAAACTGAATCATCATGACACAATCACAATGAGCCATGGCCACACACACTATCATTTCACAGATTCATCACCATGAAGCTGAATCATCATCTAGGTGACACTGAATCATTTCATAGATTCATTATCATGACACTGAACCATAACACTGAATCACAGTGCATCATAACACAATTCGGCATCCATTTCACTGAATCATTATTATGACACTGAATCACAATGAGTCATGAAGCTGAATCAATATAATGACACTATCATCATCACGACACTGAATCTATTGATGTATAGGTACAGAGTTACAGTAGAGGATTGTGGGTGAACGTACTTATCTAGATCTGCCATGATGGTTCTCTGATGTACCTGCAGAGGAACAAACACATTCAGGTCAGAATTCTATTCAATTCTATTCAGCATCATAAACACGGTTCAACAGGCTGGAGCATCATCAGAGTTTCTGCATCCACCTTAACTCCAGGCATTTCTACAGGCTAGTGATTTAAGGTGGAACATTCAGATGGAATATTGGATCAGATGATCACTGCGTGTGGAAGCTGCGAGTTCACGACAGTGTGCATGTGAGGACAGACGGCAGGTTCTCATCCGGTCAGTGCAACACTAACACTGTAGAGCAGATGAATGAGTGAATCCCACCCTGCTAACAGCTCCCTCTTGTGGAGAAACTCCTACCTGCTTCACATTTAAACTCAAAGTACATCTACAGGGTTCTGCTGGAGACGGACAGTTCGAGAGGCCATCTTAAAAACTGAGAAGACACCATTAGCCGTGTCAGAGGGAAGGAAGTCACATGACCAGCTGGACAGGAGTGCTAGAGAGAGTAGCGTGGTCCTCCAGCACACCGAGACTCGTCAGAAGAGAACCTCCACAGCCAGAGATGTAGAGAGCTCCAGAGTGCAGGAGGGAATTGAGCATATCTAAATCTGCTGTGAATCTGATGATCCTAATGAATTAGACACTGGAGTATCAGGAGCAGGTCCGAGGCATGAAGGACCATGTGGGGTCAGATTTAGAGTCTGATTACAGTGTGAATCCATCAGATAAAAGCAGATTCAGTCTGATCTCACATCCTCCAAACCAATCAGATCTCAATAAAGAGCTGCTTTATATCTGATCAATAATCAGAGCATCTGCATTCTCATCAAATAATCAATAAATACACACAAACTCCTAATATTACTGTTCATTACTAATAACATTTAATATTCATTTATAATCATACACATTATTATATTATTGATCTGTATTCTCATTACATTATTAGATTTATTATTAGTTATATATTTATTAGTGTAAATTTAGTTTTTTTTACATTTACTATGCTATAATGTATTATTAATATATGTATTAGATTTATTTTGTTATATTTATCACTATTAGTGATATTTTGAATGTAAAGACTTAAAAAAAGTAATTTTTATTATTAATCATTTTGTTTTTAATAAGTTATTTTTTAATGTGAGATATTTTAAATTTCTCACATTAATAAATAACGTTTAAATCATTTCATTTATAAGTGACATAAATCATTATTAATTACTATTTTATTATATTTATTATTAGTTATTAATGTGATTTCTTAAAGATTTTTTCCACATCCTTATTTTATTTATAATAAATGATTAATTAATTATTATTAATCATTGTTATTGTTTATGATTAGTTATTTTTTATGTGGGATATTTATTTATAAGTTATTGTCAATTTATCATTATTATTAATCATTATTTTATTACATTTATTATTAGTTATTAATATTTGTGATATCTGAAAAATATTTTCCACACATTAATAAATGATTAGAAAGTTATTTTTAATAATAATAAAAGATAATTAATTTATTATTAATTATTATATTATTATTTAGGATTTAATTCTTTTTTTAGTGAGAAATATTAAGTTTTTTTCACATTATAATGTTTAAAAGCTTTTTTATTTACACGTGATTGTTAATTTATCATATTATATTATTAATCGCTTTTATTTTATCAATATTTGTGATCATTTTAAAGCATTTTCACCTCATGAATAAATGATGTTATTTTATTTATAAGTGATTTAATTTATCATTATTTTATTATATTAATTGTTAGTTATTATATACATACATATACACACTAAATATATAAATATACACACTAAATATATAAATATATATATATATATATATGTACATACACATTATATATACACATACAGAAGGTAATGTATAGATTTAAGCAGTAATAATGATAATTTTACTTCATTTCTCTGCTTAACTGTGTAAGAAAAGCATTTATATTTACATGTATCTATACATTACACTATAAGTTCACTAGTAGACAGAAATGCATGTAAACGTTGATGATGAATGTAAATAAAGAATGATTAGTGAGTATTTGAAGGTAATAATGAAGAATAAAGGAGTGAAATGAGCTGAATGTGATGATAAAACTATTCTACTGAACCCACGTGGGATCCGAACAGAACCCGTGTGATTCTAATCTAACTCCTCACTACAGCAGCTCAGCTCCGAGACTAAACACAGATTGTGTAGAGTTAATGATGAGACAGAGATGATTAGAGCAGATGTAGTAGAATAGAGAAGAACAGAGATAGAGACAGAACACAGAACACACAGAGCTATAGCTACACAGCAGCAGCAGCCATGTTTCTGAGGCATCATGGTGGAACACTCAACAACACCAACACTCTCACACCGCGCTCTCCATCACCCTAACTCACTCTCACAGCTCACCCCAGCACTCCTCACACTCTCCACCACACACACACCACCACACTCAGCGCACTCACAGCCACATTCATCCGCCATTATCACAAACACAAACACGGAGCCGCGGTCTCTCACCAGCACTCGGGTTCGGCGGGAGCGGGTCTGCGCATGCGCTCTGACTCTCACACGGCGGGAAACAGGGGCAGGGAGAGCGCCGCGTGCGCTCATAAACGTGTCGCGTCATCACGTAGCCGGCCCGTCGCCAGGGAAACGCCACGGCCCGGGCGGGGCTGCGGTCACCATGGCAACACCAGCTCTGCTCCCTCTCCCTCTCTCTCTCTCAGTAACGGTCTGTTTCAGAGGTGAGCGAAAGTTTGTGCCCCCCGTCCGAATATTTATGATAAATTATATAAAATAACATAAATAAAGCAGAAATAATGAACTACATTTACATTAAATAACACACACATTTTTAGACGGAGCGTCCCAAACATGATAAACCCCATTCAGACCGCATAAACACGCGCAAAAGTCCGAAAGTTTGTGGACACTAGACGCCTGTTCGTGTAGCAGTCATGAAACCATTAGTTTATGGACACTCAGATTATAAACATGGTCATCAGTGTCTCCGTAGAAGTGATTTTACTCACTCAAGGCTTTATGTGTGTGTTTTTTACCTCAGAGGCTTCGGTTGTGTGTTTATTGAATATAAGGTGGATTTACACACGTGGACAAAATTGTTGGTACCCTTCCATTAAAGAAAGAAAAACCCACAATGGTTCACTGAAATAAATTGAAACTGACACAAGTAATAATAAATAAAAAATTTACTGAAAATCAACTAATGAAAATCAGACGTTGCTTTTGAATTGTGGTTCAACAGAATCATTTAAAAAAACAAACTAATGAAACTGGCCTGGACAAAAACGATGGCACCCTTAACTTAATATATTGTTGCACAACCTTTTGAGGCAATCAGGTGATTTCTGTAACTCTCAGTGAGACTTCTGCACCTGTCCACAGGTATGTTGGCTCCTTCCACAGATGATCAATAGGATTTACATCAGGACTCATAGAAGGCTCTTCAGAACAGTCCAATGTTTTGCTCTTAGCCATTCCTGGATGTTTTTAGCTGTGTGTTTTGGGTCATTATCCTGTTGGAGGACCAATGACCTGCGACTGAGACCGAGCTTTCTGACACTGGGCAGCACATTTCACTCCAGAATGCCTCGATAGTCTTGAGATTTCATTGTACCCTGCACAGATTCAAGACACCCTGTGCCAGATGCAGCAAAGCAACCCCAAAACATAACCGAGCCTCCTCCATGTTTCACAGTAGGTACTGTTAGGTTTTTCGGAACATAAAAACGTACATTTAATATGGGAAGTTTTACGGCATTTTCCAAGCTTTACGACATCCAGGCCACGTGGTCTTTTGTCCAACATGTCGCCGGCTAGGCTCTCTCCCTGACTCCTACAGAAGGGGGGGGAGGCAGAGCCCGGGGCTTGTTAGCACACTTCATTGGCTCCACCAGCAGTAAAGGAGGAGGAGCGTAGACTAGTTTAAAAAAGGACGGCGGGCTCAGAGGAGCCCTCTTTCTTACGTGGTGTGTCTAGACTGCAGGAGTAAGGAGCGCCGGCCGGCTTAGCTCTGATATATATTCACAGATTATTTTTACACTTAATAAAGTGTTTTAAAGAGTACTTTCTGGACTTCTCGACTGCTTTCTTCAGGACCTTTTTGAACCAAAAGATTCATCCTAACAGTACAATGTGTTCTTTTTTTTTTTTTGTATGCTTCATTTTTGCGTCTGTGAACATAGAGCTGATGTGACTGACTTGCCAAAAAGCTCCAGTTTGGTCTCATCTGTCCAAAGGATGTTCTCCCAGAAGCTTTGTGGCTTGTCAGTATGCATTCTGGCAAATTCCAGTTGTACTTTTTTATGATTAGCTTTCAACAGTGGTTTCCTGCTCGGTCGTCTTCCATTAAGTCCACTTCGGCCTAAACAGCGACGGATGGTGCAATCTGACACTGATGTATCTTGACCTTGGAGTTCACCTCTAATGTCTTTGGAAGTTGTTCTGCGCTCTTTGGTTACCATTCGTATCATCAATTTTCCTTTTTGTGGCCACGTCCAGGGAGGTTGGCTGCAATCTTATAGACCTTAAACTTCTGAATAATATGTGCGACTGTAGTAACAGGAACATCAAGCTGCTTGGAGATCTTATAGCCTTTACCTTTAACATGTTTGTCTATCATTTTCTTTCTAATCTCCTGAGAGAACTTTCTCCTCAGCTTTCTGTGGTCCATGTTCAGTGTGGTACACACCATGATACCAAACAGCACAGTCACTATTTTCCACCCTTTAAATAGGCAGACTGACTTATTATAAGTTTAAAGACACCTGTGATGCTAATTAAAGGACACACCTTAGTTTAACATGTCACTACGGTCACATTATTAGGAACGCTTATGGATCCTAACATTACACCAAGCTGGTGTGTCTATACCTCCGGTTTTAGGGTGGACAGACCGGTTTTCCTCCGCCTGTCCCCAGTGCAGCTCAATGCCTGGACAAACATGTATTTATTCTCCTTCGGAAGTGAACCGGACGCTTGTAGTGATCATAAATAATCCACCTGTCACAAGGAACGAGTTTTAATAACCGTCATGCCGTCGACATGCCAAAACCAAAACCAGCGTCCAGCTCTGAGTGTCGCTCAGCACCGACTCATCTAGAAGATTCAGGAAAGATGAAGTTCAGGATTTTTTTACTAAAGTATCACAAGTCGAGTCTAAATGTGGTGAGAAGAACCTTCATTACTTCATTACTGATGATGAGAAGAACCTTCATTACTGTTCTGATTTATACTGAGTTTAGTTTCATCACAATTACATCAATTACGCTTTTAATTCTGTGTTCTGTAGATACGATCCTGATAAACCAGAGTCACTGTTTATAACACATGAGAGAGAGTATGCCACCTTCATTTCATTATACCTGGTTTAATGACAGTAAAGATATTCTGATTCTGATTTTTTGGGGTCTGATGTTCCTCCTTTTTGGGGTCTGATGTTTCTCCTTTTTGGGGGTCTGATGTTTTTCTTTTTGGGGTCTGATGTTTTTCTTTTTGGGGTCTGATGTTTTTCTTTTTGAGGTCTGATGTTTTTCTTTTTGGGGGTCTGATGTTTTTCTTTTTGGGGTCTGATGTTCTTTTTGGGGTCTGATGTTTTTCTTTTTGGGGTCTGATGTTTTTCTTTTTGGGGGTCTGATGTTTTTCTTTTTGGGGTCTGATGTTTTTCTTTTTGGGGGTCTGATGTTTTTCTTTTTGGGGTCTGATGTTTTTCTTTTTGGGGTCTGATGTTTTTCTTTTTGGGGTCTGATGTTCTTTTTGGGGTCTGATGTTTTTCTTTTTGGGGTCTGATGTTTTTCTTTTTGGGGTCTGATGTTTTTCTTTTTGGGGTCTGATGTTTTTCTTTTTGGGGTCTGATGTTTTTGTTTTTGGGGGTCTGATGTTTTTCTTTTTGGGGTCTGATGTTCTTTTTGGGGTCTGATGTTTTTCTTTTTGGGGTCTGATGTTTTTGTTTTTGGGGTCTGATGTTCTTTTTGGGGTCTGATGTTTTTCTTTTTGGGGTCTGATGTTTTTCTTTTTGGGGTCTGATGTTCTTTTTGGGGTCTGATGTTTTTCTTTTTGGGGTCTGATGTTTTTCTTTTTGGGGTCTGATGTTTTTGTTTTTGGGGTCTGATGTTCTTTTTGGGGTCTGATGTTTTTCTTTTTGGGGTCTGATGTTTTTCTTTTTGGGGTCTGATGTTCTTTTTGGGGTCTGATGTTTTTCTTTTTGGGGTCTGATGTTCTTTTTGGGGTCTGATGTTTTTGTTTTTGTGGGTCTGATGTTTTTGTTTTTGGGGGTCTGATGTTCCTCCTTTTTGAGGTCTGATGTTTTTCTTTTTGAGGTCTGATGTTCTTTTTGGGGTCTGATTTTCCTCTGTTTTGGGAGTAATGGAAGTTCCACCCTACACAGCACTACTGAGTGGAATATGTTTATAATTATAAACAAACCAGTGTGTGTATGTGTGTGTGTGTGTGTGTGTGTGTCTAGATCCTGTTGATGTTGGGATTGTTATTGCCGTGTGGAGAGAAGTGATTATTACTTGAGGTTGATCTAAAGACACTTTCTCTTGAGTCACGGGGGCGTCCACATACTTTTGGTCATACTATATATCTGTGAAACGCTGAACAGTCCGAGTGTGTGTGTGTGTGTGTGTGTGTGTGTGTGTGTGTATAATGGAGTGTTAATCTGGGTTCTGAATGAAAGTGTAACTGCAGCAGGTTTCTGTGTGTAGAGAATAAATGTGCTGAATCCACACACACACACACACACACACACACACACACACACACACAGACAGACAGACAGACAGACAGACAGACAGACAGACAGACAGACAGACAGACAGATGTTATGATGGAGGACCAGTGATGACGTTTTGGTTATGGATGATGTCCAGGCTTTTACATTCACCACTGTGATCCAAACTCACCTATTAAATGTAGATTCATTTAATGGGGACTCTGGAACAGTCTGGAACAGTCATTTAAACTGGGACCCTTTCAGAGGGACTACACCTCCTGATGGGAGGTCTGGTCTGATTTATTATGGTTATGTTTGTTTCTATCCACTGTCATGCCCTTGTTTATGGGGTTATGGAAGTGGTCACCCTACACAACACTACTGAGTGCAGTGACACTGACATGGTGGTGGTGTGTTAGTGTGTGTTGTGCTGGTACGAGTGGATCAGACACAGCAGCGCTGCTGGAGTTTTTAAACACCTCACTGTCACTGCTGGACTGAGAATCGTCCACCAACCAAAAATATCCAGCCAACAGCGCCCCGTGGGCAGCGTCCTGTGACCACTGATGAAGGTCTAGAAGATGAGCGACTCAAACAGCAGCAATAGATGAGCGATCGTCTCTGACTTTACATCTACAAGGTGGACCGACTAGGTAGGAGTGTCTAATAGAGTGGACAGTGAGTGGACACGGTGTTTAAAAACTCCAGCAGCGCTGCTGTGTCTGATCCACTCATACCAGCACAACACACACTAACACACCACCACCATGTCAGTGTCACTGCAGTGCTGAGAATCATCCACCACCTAAATAATACCTGCTCTGTGGGGGTCCTGACCATTGAAGAACAGGGTGAAAGGGGGTAACAAAGCATGCAGAGAAACAGATGGACTACAGTCAGTAATTGTAGAACTACAAAGTGCTTCTATATGGTAAGTGGTGCTGATAAAATGGACAGTGAGTGTAGAAACAAGGAGGTGGTTTTAATGTTATGAAGGATCAGTGTATATCTATATATACACACACACATTACGGCCTTGATTTGAACAAAGGGTAATCCCCAACCTGTTCCTACAAAACTGGTCTCAGGAACGTTATTCCTCCTCCACCATACTTCACAGCATTCCCCCGGCATCTGATTCATTATAGGAGGTTTTACAATCTGGAGGGTGGAGAAGAACCAGCTGTTCCACTAAGTGTTGGTGAGATTGTGCTGCCTGGACCGATCAGACTCCTGGATAAGGAGCCACAATATTTTACTACTTCTTTTTTCTTGGTTCTTGTCTTAGGACCTGAGGAACGTCAGAACATTTCAGTGTTCAGGTTAAATCATGAAGAAGTGGAACCCTGGTTTTAGGGTCTGGACCCAGCTGTAGATGATGTTGAGGAACAGAAGGTCTTGATGTTCATCTCTTCATACCACTCACCGCTCTTCCTCTTCTATGAAGCTCTCACAGACTATCACAACCAGGCTGGGGAAGGTCCTTGTTTTATTCGGAACCACAGTGAAATCATGTTGTACACCAGGGGTCGGCAACCTTTTTTGTACTCGGTGCCGAATTAATAAAAAATTAATTTAAGATGAAGTATTAAGTGTGCCATGGGATTCATCAGTCATATAACACAAACTCTAGCTATGTATGTGACACCAATCAATCAGTTAATCAGTTCATTAACACAGCCCGACACCTTGATTAACCTTAACTGGCCATAGGTGGAGGTGGTGGAGGCAGTTAAGGTGGGGTAATTCATGGTTAAAGTTAATCAAGGTGTCGGGAGTGAGCATATGGTGTTAAGACGGATCCAACTAATGAGGCGCAGCCCTGAGCATTAAATACATTTTATTACTCTTACCAATCAGCGTGCCAGGCAAACGTGCTTCAAGTGCCATAGGTTGCTGACCCCTGTTGTACACTTCTCAGAGCGTCCCAATACTTTTCACCAGGCAGTGTTAGAATGTGTGTGTAAAACAGGCAGAAACACACTCACTACACACACACACACACATATAAATAATAAGGACACAAACATACAAGACACACTACACACACACACTACACACACACACTGTACATAAACACATATTGTACACACACACACACACACACTACACACACACACTGTACATAAACACATATTGTACACACACACACACACTGTACATAAACACATATTGTACACACACACACACACACTGTACATAAACACATACTGTACACACACACACACACTGTATATAAACACATACTGTACACACACACACACACTGTACATAAACACATACTGTACACACACACACACACACACACACTGTACATAAACACATACTGTACACACACACACTGTACATAAACACATACTGTACACACACACACACACACACTGTACATAAACACATACTGTACACACACACACACTGTACATAAACACATACTGTACACACACACACTGTACATAAACACATACTGTACACACACACACACACACACACACACACTGTACATAAACACATACTGTACACACACACACTGTACATAAACACATACTGTACACACACACACACACACACACACACACTGTACATAAACACATACTGTACACACACACACTGTACATAAACACATACTGTACACACACACACACACACACACACACTGTACATACACACATACTGTACACACACACACACACTGTACATAAACACATATTGTACACACACACACACACACTGTATATAAACACATACTGTACACACACACACACACACACTGTATATAAACACATATTGTACACACACACACACACACTGTATATAAACACATACTGTACACACACACACACACACACACTGTACATAAACACATACTGTACACACACACACACACACACACTGTACATAAACACATACTGTACACACACACACACACACACACACTGTATATAAACACATGTTGTACACACACACACACACACTGTATATAAACACATACTGTACACACACACACACACTGTACATAAACACATACTGTACACACACACACACACACACTGTATATAAACACATACTGTACACACACACACACACTGTACATAAACACATACTGTACACACACACACACACACACTGTACATAAACACATACTGTACACACACACACTGTACATAAACACATACTGTACACACACACACTGTACATAAACACATACTGTACACACACACACACACACACTGTACATAAACACATACTGTACACATACTGTACACACACACACTGTACATAAACACATACTGTACACACACACACACTGTACATAAACACATACTGTACACACACACACTGTACATAAACACATACTGTACACACACACACACACTGTACATAAACACATACTGTACACACACACACACACTGTATATAAACACATACTGTACACACACACACACTGTACATAAACACATACTGTACACACACACACACACTGTACATAAACACATACTGTACACACACACACACACACACACACTGTACATAAACACATACTGTACACACACACACACTGTACATAAACACATACTGTACACACACACACACACACACTGTACATAAACACATACTGTACACACACACACTGTACATAAACACATACTGTACACACACACACACACACTGTACATAAACACATACTGTACACACACACACACACTGTACATAAACACATACTGTACACACACACACACACACACACACACTGTACATAAACACATACTGTACACACACACACTGTACATAAACACATACTGTACACACACACACACACTGTACATAAACACATACTGTACACACACACACTGTACATAAACACATACTGTACACACACACACACACACTGTACATAAACACATACTGTACACATACTGTACACACACACACTGTACATAAACACATACTGTACACACACACACACTGTACATAAACACATACTGTACACACACACACTGTACATAAACACATACTGTACACACACACACACACTGTACATAAACACATACTGTACACACACACACACACTGTATATAAACACATACTGTACACACACACACTGTACATAAACACATACTGTACACACACACACACACTGTACATAAACACATACTGTACACACACACACACACACACACTGTACATAAACACATACTGTACACACACACACACTGTACATAAACACATACTGTACACACACACACACACACACACACTGTACATAAACACATACTGTACACACACACACTGTACATAAACACATACTGTACACACACACACACACTGTACATAAACACATACTGTACACACACACACACTGTACATAAACACATACTGTACACACACACACACACAGTACATAAACACATACTGTACACACACACTGTACATAAACACATACTGTACACACACACACACACACACACTGTATATAAACACATACTGTACACACACACACACACACACACTGTACATAAACACATATTGTACACACACACACACACACTGTATATAAACACATACTGTACACACACACACACACACACACACTGTACATAAACACATACTGTACACACACACACTGTACATAAACACATACTGTACACACACACACACACACACACACACTGTATATAAACACATACTGTACACACACACACACACACACACACACTGTACATAAACACATACTGTACACACACACACTGTACATAAACACATACTGTACACACACACACACACTGTACATAAACACATACTGTACACACACACACACACTGTACATAAACACATACTGTACACACACACACACACACACACACACTGTACATAAACACATACTGTACACACACACACTGTACATAAACACATACTGTACACACACACACACACACACACTGTATATAAACACATACTGTACACACACACACACACACACACTGTACATAAACACATATTGTACACACACACACACACACTGTACATAAACACATATTGTACACACACACACACACACTGTATATAAACACATTGTACACACACACACACACACTGTATATAAACACATACTGTACACACACACACACACACTGTACATAAACACATACTGTACACACACACACACACTGTACATAAACACATACTGTACACACACACACTGTACATAAACACATACTGTACACACACACACACACACACTGTACATAAACACATACTGTACACACACACACACACACTGTACATAAACACATACTGTACACACACACACACACACTGTACATAAACACATACTGTACACACACACACACACACTGTACATAAACACATATTGTACACACACACACACACACTGTACATAAACACATACTGTACACACACACACACACACACACTGTACATAAACACATACTGTACACACACACACACACACACACTGTACATAAACACATACTGTACACACACACACACACTGTACATAAACACATACTGTACACACACACACACACACACTGTACATAAACACATACTGTACACACACACACTGTACATAAACACATACTGTACACACACACACACACTGTACATAAACACATACTGTACACACACACACACTGTACATAAACACATATTGTACACACACACACACACACTGTATATAAACACATATTGTACACACACACACACACACTGTATATAAACACATACTGTACACACACACACACACACTGTATATAAACACATACTGTACACACACACACACACTGTACATAAACACATACTGTACACACACACACTGTACACACACACACACACACACTGTACATAAACACATACTGTACACACAAACACACACACACACACACTGTATATAAACACATACTGTACACACACACACACACTGTACATAAACACATACTGTACACACACACACACACACACTGTACATAAACACATACTGTACACACACACACACACACACACTGTACATAAACACATACTGTACACACACACACACTGTACATAAACACATACTGTACACACACACACACACACACTGTACATAAACACATACTGTACACACACACACACACTGTACATA
>NC_085988.1:87301371-87306371 GCF_030014385.1 Trichomycterus rosablanca | reverse complement strand
TGAGTGTAGAAACAAGGAGGTGGTTTTAATGTTCTGGCTCATCGGTGTGTAAACACACACACACACACAGAGCTCAGAACACACTAAAGTTTGTGAACCCCTGCTGTCAGGTAAAATCCACCTTCTGCACTAAACGTTTTAATATGAACACTGTTACATTAAATTACAAACACACAGTTACTCGTGTGCAAAAGTTTGTGCACCCCACTCAGGATCCTCCTGCATCCACAACATGATGAAGATCTACTGTACATCACTTAGGTCACTGAGGACCCTCCAAAATCTTCAGATCATGCTTCCTGAGGTGATTCATGGTGGAACTGGAGGTCTTTTGGACGGTTGTCCTGTTGTAGAAGCTTCAGTTTGTGTACAGATATATACTGTATACTGGAACCCACAGTGGTTCTGAGCAAACAGCTCCATCATTATAGCATCAGTCCTCATCACTGAGCTCCAGAAGGTTCCAGACTTCTGTGATGAGGTTGCAGGTTCGAGTTCCTTGTTGGCGTTTCCATGCAGATCATGTTCGTGGAAGAAGCGCTGCACCACCACGCCCTCATCAGCGGAACCTTCTGCAGGTCCTTCCCTGTTGTATTTGCTTTCCCATTCTCACCTTGCAGACGTCGCCTTGATTTTCACCATGTGGCTTAACTAGCGTTTCTTATCTCAGTGAGTCAGTCGACTGCATAAAGGAGCCCACGGTTAACAGGTTATGAAGTACTAACTAAGACCTGATTAATTAAAGAAGGTTTGAGACTGTGTTATTACAGGGGTGTGCAGACTTTTGCACTTGTCATGACTTCTGCTTTACTTTATTTCACCCCATATATAAAGTAAACAGGGTGCTCAGGGTGGGTGGGGGGCAATCTCATGCACAGTTTAAATCTTGGAGCTGTCGACCTGGCCGGGTGCCCGAGGGTGGGAACATGGACGAGGGTTCCGACACGACCTCCGCTGGATAGTCAAGGTACCTGCACAAGCAGTGGATAGTTCCAGGGGTGCCCAAACTTTTGCACACAGGTGTATGATGTATAGTGAATGTAATTACTGGTTATTGAAGCGCAGTAGAAATGGGCGTGGCTTATGTTTGCTATATAAGTCAAACAAATCAACACAGAGCGTAAACAAACAAACAAACAAACATGTGACACTGAGGCAGCGCAGCTTGGTGATGGCAGAGTTTGGCGGATGGGCGGAGCAGGAGCAGGCAGGCAGGCAGGGTAAACAAAGCGGGCGTGGCTACAGGTCGTACCTGGCTCAGGTAATTGTCCCTCCGGCAGCCCTGCGCACTGAGACTAACTACACTGGCTGAACGTACCATAGGGGTGCGGTGCCGGACTTTAGTCTGAACACGCCCATCTTTCTCAAACTGCACCAAATCATTCAGGGGATCCCACGGTCGAGTACTGCCAGAGAGAGAGAGAGAGAGAGAGACAGAGAGAGAGAAAACATAAATTAATTAAATGCTCGATTTCTATTATTGTGAGGATTTGAAATAAATCTGGAGCGGTATGTTGTGAGTCCTGATGATGTCATACGGCATCGTTGGCTCTGATTGGCCTAAATCCTGCTGAGCTGTTACTGCTCCTGGAGTAGCTGCTGGTTTCTCTCTGAGCTCTGAGAGCGGGTTGTGAGATCTCGTGTGCTGCTCCTGTCCGGGGACGACTTGTGGTTCTAGGGA
Source organism: Trichomycterus rosablanca (assembly GCF_030014385.1). Lineage (NCBI taxonomy): Eukaryota > Metazoa > Chordata > Actinopteri > Siluriformes > Trichomycteridae > Trichomycterus > Trichomycterus rosablanca. The sequence continues at coordinate 87,304,690 of NC_085988.1, read as the reverse complement.
GTTTCCACTAACGCATCAGCTCTCCTACCGGTCGGCTGGGCGCCCCCTAGTGGCTGCAGCGGACAAAATCGGCCGCTAGTCTGCCGGGTGGGAAAAGACTAGACTTAAAAGTGGGCGGGGTCTTGGGTGCTGTCTAAGGACCCTGGTTATTAGGTGCGTGACTCTCCGTGAGCGAGATTGACCTCACACATCAGAAAGAGGGCGTGTCAGGATATCATACCCTCCTCAGTACGCCATCGGGGTCTCCAGCAGAGGAAGAGGAACTGGCTACGACTAAACTGGGAGGAACAGAAATAATAATGTTCCTGAGAACTTTAGAAAGCTCCTTCAGCTTCACCCTGATCGACACTCGCCGTGTGAGACCTACACAACCAACCAAACCAGATTCTGGGAGCCCTTGGTGTGAGGAGGAGCAGTGGTATCTGAGCAGTGGTATCTGTATGGTGTGAGGAGGAGCAGTGGTATCTGTATGGTGTGAGGAGGAGCAGTGTGAGGAGGAGCAGTGGTATCTATGTGGTGTGAGGAGGAGCAGTGGTATCTGTATGGTGTGAGGAGGAGCAGTGTGAGGAGGAGCAGTGTAAGGAGGAGCAGTGGTATCTGTATGGTGTGAGGAGGAGCAGTGTGAGGAGGAGCAGTGTGAGGAGGAGCAGTGTGAGGAGGAGCAGTGGTATCTGTATGGTGTGAGGAGGAGCAGTGTGAGGAGGAGCAGTGTGAGGAGGAGCAGTGGTATCTGTATGGTGTGAGGAGGAGCAGTGTGAGGAGGAGCAGTGTGAGGAGGAGCAGTGGTATCTGTATGGTGTGAGGAGGAGCAGTGTGAGGAGGAGCAGTGTGAGGAGGAGCAGTGGTATCTGTATGGTGTGAGGAGGAGCAGTGTGAGGAGGAGCAGTGTGAGGAGGAGCAGTGTGAGGAGGAGCAGTGGTATCTGTATGGTGTGAGGAGGAGCAGTGTGAGGAGGAGCAGTGTGAGGAGGAGCAGTGGTATCTGTATGGTGTGAGGAGGAGCAGTGGTATCTGTATGGTGTGAGGAGGAGCAGTGTGAGGAGGAGCAGTGGTATCTATGTGGTGTGAGGAGGAGCAGTGGTATCTGTATGGTGTGAGGAGGAGCAGTGTAAGGAGGAGCAGTGTGAGGAGGAGCAGTGGTATCTGTATGGTGTGAGGAGGAGCAGTGTGAGGAGGAGCAGTGGTATCTGTATGGTGTGAGGAGGAGCAGTGTGAGGAGGAGCAGTGTGAGGAGGAGCAGTGGTATCTGTATGGTGTGAGGAGGAGCAGTGTGAGGAGGAGCAGTGTGAGGAGGAGCAGTGGTATCTGTATGGTGTGAGGAGGAGCAGTGTGAGGAGGAGCAGTGTGAGGAGGAGCAGTGGTATCTGTATGGTGTGAGGAGGAGCAGTGTGAGGAGGAGCAGTGGTATCTGTATGGTGTGAGGAGGAGCAGTGTGAGGAGGAGCAGTGGTATGGACGTACTCGGCGTAGCGGTAGTGCCACTCCCCGCTGGCGGCGTCCTGGTCGAACAGCACCGGCGTCCACTCCTCGTTCTTCGTCTTCCTCTCCTTCGCCGACCTCCTCTGAGCCTCCTCCAGCACAAACTTCTCATTGGTGGCATCGGTCTGATCTTTATTCAGGATGGCACGGGTAACATGCTGCCATAGTCTACACACACACACACACACACACACACACACACACACACACACACACACACAAGGTTACTCCAGCTCCACCAATCAGGCGTCATCATCTAGAGCAGGGGTTTTCAACCTGGGGGGGCGCGAGTGCACACACACACACACACACACACACACACACCATACACACCATACACACACACACACACACACACTAACACTAAACATATGCACACACGCACACACACACACACACACACCATACACACCATACACACACACACACACACACTAACACTAAACATATGCACACACACACACACACACACACACACACACCATACACACCATACACACACACACACACACTAACACTAAACATATGCACACACACACACACACACACACACACACCATACACACACACACACACACACTAACACTAAACATATGCACACACGCACACACACACACACACACACACACACACACCATACACACACGCACACACACACACACACACACACACACACGCACACACGCACACACACACACACACACACACACGCACACACGCACACACACGCACACACACACACACACACACACACACACACACACACGTTTATTGTTATTCAGTTCCGTCTGAAGAAAACCCTTCTGAATAGAGCTCACAGCGAAAATAAACCGGTTACAAAAGCTGTTATAAAAACAGTAAAAACTGCAGTTACAGGACGTGTGTGTGTGTGTGTGTGTGTGTGTGTGTGTGTGTGTGTGTGTACGATTTACCAAAGTGAAGCAGGAGTTTATATAACGTGCTGATAGAATCGGCTCTGATGGGGTCGGACTGTATTATCTTTTTAAAGTAATATTTTCAATCAGCAAAATTGCATCGCATGTATGATGTGCACAACATTAATTACGTTCTTTTAGCTTGTCAGAAGCTTCTCAATGATTTCTGTGCGGTGGATGATGAAGGGGAGGGGGGGGCGATGCACAAGTGTGTGTGTGTGTGGGGGGGGGCACAAGTTCGTGGTTGACTGATCAACTGATCAACACACAGGAAGATCCTTTCATATACTCACGATCAAGAGAGTCTCACTTCTGATATTCATATTATTTATTTATATTTCATCTCTCACTGGAAAGTTGATTTATTTACCAAGTCGACGAGTCCACCACAAAATACGGCGGTACCTTCTAACTCAGAGTCCCCTAAACTCAAAATCGTTGAAGCTCGACGCCCTTCATGGAGAAATTCGTTCCCTTAAACTCGACATTTGTGTAACCGCCACTTTGTTCGGCGCTCGGCTTGATCAGTAAACCCTCACCAGCGTGTGAATCTGAGCTGAATCTGCATCAGTGTGGAATAAGGTGCAGATCCAGGGTTACAGCTCCACATGTATCTGTGTTTATCTGGATTCTCCTCCCTGTTTCACTTTTAAACTTGTGTTACAGCTCCAGCTTCTGAGAAATGGTGAGAATCAGAATCAGCTTCTCCCAGAGTCTAAAACGCTTCTGGTTGAAAATAAAGCTTAACGTGGTTTAATGTAGTAAAAGAAGGAGACAGGAGCACTAAACTTCTCTTCATTATTACTGCTCATAAGTTCCTCCACTAATCACATTCCTCACTCGCTGTTTTACTACAGTAAGTCACGTTTTATGACTTCTCGTGTGAATGCGCCGGTGCTGAAGGGAA
>NC_085988.1:87273871-87296371 GCF_030014385.1 Trichomycterus rosablanca | reverse complement strand
TTTAGTGGTGGGCATGTTCAGGTCTGGTATAGTGAGATCTTTACCTTGGGTTTCTTGTAGAACCCAGAGATGTACCACTTCACCACCTTCTTCATGCGGTCGAAGGCGTTCTCCTCCACAGCAGCTCTGAACAGAGAGAAACCAAACACTGATCAACCCAACCCTCATTAACCCTACCTAACCCTCATCAACCCAACCTAACCCTCATCAACCCATCCCAACCCTCATCAACCCAACCTAACCCTCATCAACTCATCCCAACCCTCATCAACCCATCCCAACCCTCATCAACCCATCCCAACCCTCATCAACCCAACCTAACCCTCATCAACTCATCCCAACCCTCATCAACCCATCCCAACCCTCATCAACCCATCCCAACCCTCATCAACCCAACCTAACCCTCATCAACCCAAACCTGACCCTCATCAACCCAACCCTCATCAACCCAAACCTAACCCTCATCAACCCAACCCTCATCAACCCAACCCAACCCTCATCAACCCAACCTAACCCTCATCAACCCATCCCAACCCTCATCAACCCAACCTAACCCTCATCAACTCATCCCAACCCTCATCAACCCATCCCAACCCTCATCAACCCAACCTAACCCTCATCAACTCATCCCAACCCTCATCAACCCATCCCAACCCTCATCAACCCATCCCAACCCTCATCAACCCATCCCAACCCTCATCAACCCAAACCTGACCCTCATCAACCCAACCCTCATCAACCCAAACCTAACCCTCATCAACCCAACCCTCATCAACCCAACCTAACCCTCATCAACCCAACCCTCATCAACCCATCCCAACCCTCATCAACCCATCCCAACCCTCATCAACCCATCCCAACCCTCATCAACCCAACCCTCATCAACCCATCCCAACCCTCATCAACCCAACCCAACCCTCATCAACCCAACCTAACCCTCATCAACCAATCCCAACCCTCATCAACCCATCCCAACCCTCATCAACCCAACCTAACCCTCATCAACCCATCCCAACCCTCATCAACCCATCCCAACCCTCATCAACCCATCCCTGACCCTCATCAACCCAAACCTGACCCTCATCAACCCAACCCTCATCAACCCAACCTAACCCTCATCAACCCAACGCTCATCAACCCATCCCAACCCTCATCAACCCATCCCAACCCTCATCAACCCAACCCAACCCTCATCAACCCAACCTAACCCTCATCAACCCATCCCAACCCTCATCAACCCAACCTAACCCTCATCAACCCATCCCAACCCTCATCAACCCATCCCAACCCTCATCAACCCATCCCAACCCTCATCAACCCAAACCTGACCCTCATCAACCCAACCCTCATCAACCCAACCCTCATCAACCCAACCTAACCCTCATCAACCCAACGCTCATCAACCCATCCCAACCCTCATCAACCCATCCCAACCCTCATCAACCCATCCCAACCCTCATCAACCCAACCCAACCCTCATCAACCCATCCCAACCCTCATCAACCCAACCCAAATCAACCCAACCTAACCCTCATCAACCCATCCCAACCCTCATCAACCCATCCCAACCCTCATCAACCCAACCCTGATCAACCCAACCCTCATCAACCTAACCCTCATCAACCTAACCCTCATCAACCTAACCCTCATCAACCTAACCCTCATCAACCCAACCCTCATCAACCCAACCCAACCCTCATCAACCCAACCCTCATCAACCTAACCCTCATCAACCCAACCCTCATAAACCCAACCATTATCAACCCAACCCTCATCAACTCAACCCTCATCAACCCAACCCTCATAAACCCAACCATTATCAACCCAACCCTCATCAACCCAACCCTCATTAACCCAACCCTCATCAACCCAACCCTCACCAACCCAACCCAACCCAACCCTCATCAACCCAACCCTCATCAACCCAACCCAAATCAACCCAACCCAACCCTCATCAACCCATCCTTCATCAACACAACCCTCATCAACCCAACCATTATCAACCCAACCCTCATCAACCCAACCCTCATAAACCCAACCATTATCAACCCAACCCTCATCAACCCAACCCTCATAAACCCAACCATTATCAACCCAACCCTCATCAACCCAACCCTCACCAACCCAACCTAACCCTCATCAACCCAACCCTCATCAACCCAACCATTATCAACCCAACCCTCATCAACCCAACCCTCACCAACCCAACCCTCATCAACCCAACCCTCATCAACCCAACCCAAGCCTCATCAACCAAACCCTCATCAACCCAACCCTCATCAACCCAACCCAAGCCTCATCAACCCAACCCTCATCAACCCAACCATTATCAACCCAACCCTCATCAACCTAACCCTCACCAACCCAACCCTCATCAACCCAACCCTCATCAACCCAACCCTCATCAACCCAACCCTCATCAACCCATCCCAACTCTCATCAACCCAACCTAACCCTCATCAACTCATCCCAACCCTCATCAACCCATCCCAACCCTCATCAACCCATCCCAACCCTCATCAACCCAACCTAACCCTCATCAACTCATCCCAACCCTCATCAACCCATCCCAACCCTCATCAACCCATCCCAACCCTCATCAACCCAACCTAACCCTCATCAACCCAAACCTGACCCTCATCAACCCAACCCTCATCAACCCAAACCTAACCCTCATCAACCCAACCCTCATCAACCCAACCCAACCCTCATCAACCCAACCTAACCCTCATCAACCAATCCCAACCCTCATCAACCCAACCTAACCCTCATCAACTCATCCCAACCCTCATCAACCCATCCCAACCCTCATCAACCCATCCCAACCCTCATCAACCCAACCTAACCCTCATCAACTCATCCCAACCCTCATCAACCCATCCCAACCCTCATCAACCCATCCCAACCCTCATCAACCCATCCCAACCCTCATCAACCCAAACCTGACCCTCATCAACCCAACCCTCATCAACCCAAACCTAACCCTCATCAACCCAACCCTCATCAACCCAACCTAACCCTCATCAACCCAACCCTCATCAACCCATCCCAACCCTCATCAACCCATCCCAACCCTCATCAACCCATCCCAACCCTCATCAACCCAACCCTCATCAACCCATCCCAACCCTCATCAACCCAACCCTCATCAACCCAACCCAACCCTCATCAACCCAACCTAACCCTCATCAACCCATCCCAACCCTCATCAACCCATCCCAACCCTCATCAACCCAACCTAACCCTCATCAACCCATCCCAACCCTCATCAACCCATCCCAACCCTCATCAACCCAACCCAACCCTCATCAACCCATCCCAACCCTCATCAACCCAACCCAAATCAACCCAACCTAACCCTCATCAACCCATCCCAACCCTCATCAACCCATCCCAACCCTCATCAACCCAACCCTGATCAACCCAACCCTCATCAACCTAACCCTCATCAACCTAACCCTCATCAACCTAACCCTCATCAACCCAACCCTCATCAACCCATCCTTCATCAACACAACCCTCATCAACCCAACCATTATCAACCCAACCCTCATCAACCCAACCCTCATAAACCCAACCATTATCAACCCAACCCTCATCAACCCAACCCTCACCAACCCAACCTAACCCTCATCAACCCAACCCTCATCAACCCAATCATTATCAACCCAACCCTCATCAACCCAACCCTCACCAACCCAACCCTCATCAACCCAACCCTCATCAACCCAACCCTCATCAACCCAACCCAAGCCTCATCAACCCAACCCTCATCAACCCAACCCAAGCCTCATCAACCCAACCCTCATCAACCCAACCATTATCAACCCAACCCTCATCAACCTAACCCTCACCAACCCAACCCTCATCAACCCAACCCTCATCAACCCAACCCTCATCAACCCAACCCTCATCAACCCATCCCAACTCTCATCAACCCAACCTAACCCTCATCAACTCATCCCAACCCTCATCAACCCATCCCAACCCTCATCAACCCAACCTAACCCTCATCAACTCATCCCAACCCTCATCAACCCATCCCAACCCTCATCAACCCATCCCAACCCTCATCAACCCAACCTAACCCTCATCAACCCAAACCTGACCCTCATCAACCCAACCCTCATCAACCCAAACCTAACCCTCATCAACCCAACCCTCATCAACCCAACCCAACCCTCATCAACCCAACCTAACCCTCATCAACCCATCCCAACCCTCATCAACCCAACCTAACCCTCATCAACTCATCCCAACCCTCATCAACCCATCCCAACCCTCATCAACCCATCCCAACCCTCATCAACCCAACCTAACCCTCATCAACTCATCCCAACCCTCATCAACCCATCCCAACCCTCATCAACCCATCCCAACCCTCATCAACCCATCCCAACCCTCATCAACCCAAACCTGACCCTCATCAACCCAACCCTCATCAACCCAAACCTAACCCTCATCAACCCAACCCTCATCAACCCAACCTAACCCTCATCAACCCAACCCTCATCAACCCATCCCAACCCTCATCAACCCATCCCAACCCTCATCAACCCAACCCTCATCAACCCATCCCAACCCTCATCAACCCAACCCTCATCAACCCAACCCAACCCTCATCAACCCAACCTAACCCTCATCAACCCATCCCAACCCTCATCAACCCATCCCAACCCTCATCAACCCAACCTAACCCTCATCAACCCATCCCAACCCTCATCAACCCATCCCAACCCTCATCAACCCATCCCAACCCTCATCAACCCAAACCTGACCCTCATCAACCCAACCCTCATCAACCCAACCCTCATCAACCCAACCTAACCCTCATCAACCCAACGCTCATCAACCCATCCCAACCCTCATCAACCCATCCCAACCCTCATCAACCCAACCCAACCCTCATCAACCCAACCTAACCCTCATCAACCCATCCCAACCCTCATCAACCCATCCCAACCCTCATCAACCCAACCTAACCCTCATCAACCCATCCCAACCCTCATCAACCCATCCCAACCCTCATCAACCCATCCCAACCCTCATCAACCCATCCCAACCCTCATCAACCCAAACCTGACCCTCATCAACCCAACCCTCATCAACCCAACCCTCATCAACCCAACCTAACCCTCATCAACCCAACGCTCATCAACCCATCCCAACCCTCATCAACCCAACCCAACCCTCATCAACCCATCCCAACCCTCATCAACCCAACCCAAATCAACCCAACCTAACCCTCATCAACCCATCCCAACCCTCATCAACCCATCCCAACCCTCATCAACCCAACCCTGATCAACCCAACCCTCATCAACCTAACCCTCATCAACCTAACCCTCATCAACCTAACCCTCATCAACCCAACCCTCATCAACCCAACCCAACCCTCATCAACCCAACCCTCATCAACCTAACCCTCATCAACCCAACCCTCATAAACCCAACCCTCATCAACCTAACCCTCATAAACCCAACCATTATCAACCCAACCCTCATCAACCCAACCCTCATAAACCCAACCATTATCAACCCAACCCTCATCAACCCAACACTCATTAACCCAACCCTCATCAACCCAACCCTCACCAACCCAACCCAACCCAACCCTCATCAACCCAACCCTCATCAACCCAACCCAACCCTCATCAACCCAACCCAACCCTCATCAACCCATCCTTCATCAACACAACCCTCATCAACCCAACCATTATCAACCCAACCCTCATCAACCCAACCCTCATAAACCCAACCATTATCAACCCAACCCTCATCAACTCAACCCTCATCAACCCAACCCTCATAAACCCAACCATTATCAACCCAACCCTCATCAACCCAACCCTCATTAACCCAACCCTCATCAACCCAACCCTCACCAACCCAACCCAACCCAACCCTCATCAACCCAACCCTCATCAACCCAACCCAACCCTCATCAACCCATCCTTCATCAACACAACCCTCATCAACCCAACCATTATCAACCCAACCCTCATCAACCCAACCCTCATAAACCCAACCATTATCAACCCAACCCTCATCAACCCAACCCTCACCAACCCAACCTAACCCTCATCAACCCAACCCTCATCAACCCAACCATTATCAACCCAACCCTCATCAACCCAACCCTCACCAACCCAACCCTCATCAACCCAACCCTCATCAACCCAACCCTCATCAACCCAACCCAAGCCTCATCAACCCAACCCTCATCAACCCAACCCAAGCCTCATCAACCCAACCCTCATCAACCCAACCATTATCAACCCAACCCTCATCAACCTAACCCTCACCAACCCAACCCTCATCAACCCAACCCTCATCAACCCAACCCTCATCAACCCAACCCTCATCAACCCATCCCAACTCTCATCAACCCAACCTAACCCTCATCAACTCATCCCAACCCTCATCAACCCATCACAACCCTCATCAACCCATCCCAACCCTCATCAACCCAACCTAACCCTCATCAACTCATCCCAACCCTCATCAACCCATCCCAACCCTCATCAACCCATCCCAACCCTCATCAACCCAACCTAACCCTCATCAACCCAAACCTGACCCTCATCAACCCAACCCTCATCAACCCAAACCTAACCCTCATCAACCCAACCCTCATCAACCCAACCCAACCCTCATCAACCCAACCCAAATCAACCCAACCTAACCCTCATCAACCCATCCCAACCCTCATCAACCCATCCCAACCCTCATCAACCCAACCCTGATCAACCCAACCCTCATCAACCTAACCCTCATCAACCCAACCCTCATCAACCCAACCCAACCCTCATCAACCCAACCCTCATCAACCTAACCCTCATCAACCCAACCCTCATAAACCCAACCCTCATCAACCTAACCCTCATAAACCCAACCATTATCAACCCAACCCTCATCAACTCAACCCTCATCAACCCAACCCTCATAAACCCAACCATTATCAACCCAACCCTCATCAACCCAACACTCATTAACCCAACCCTCATCAACCCAACCCTCACCAACCCAACCCAATCCAACCCTCATCAACCCAACCCTCATCAACCCAACCCAACCCTCATCAACCCAACCCAACCCTCATCAACCCATCCTTCATCAACACAACCCTCATCAACCCAACCATTATCAACCCAACCCTCATCAACCCAACCCTCATAAACCCAACCATTATCAACCCAACCCTCATCAACTCAACCCTCATCAACCCAACCATTATCAACCCAACCCTCATCAACCCAACCCTCATTAACCCAACCCTCATCAACCCAACCCTCACCAACCCAACCCAACCCAACCCTCATCAACCCAACCCTCATCAACCCAACCCAACCCTCATCAACCCAACCCAACCCTCATCAACCCATCCTTCATCAACACAACCCTCATCAACCCAACCATTATCAACCCAACCCTCATCAACCCAACCCTCATAAACCCAACCATTATCAACCCAACCCTCATCAACCCAACCCTCACCAACCCAACCTAACCCTCATCAACCCAACCCTCATCAACCCAACCATTATCAACCCAACCCTCATCAACCCAACCCTCACCAACCCAACCCTCATCAACCCAACCCTCATCAACCCAACCCTCATCAACCCAACCCAAGCCTCATCAACCCAACCCTCATCAACCCAACCCAAGCCTCATCAACCCAACCCTCATCAACCCAACCATTATCAACCCAACCCTCATCAACCTAACCCTCACCAACCCAACCCTCATCAACCCAACCCTCATCAACCCAACCCTCATCAACCCAACCCTCATCAACCCATCCCAACTCTCATCAACCCAACCTAACCCTCATCAACTCATCCCAACCCTCATCAACCCATCACAACCCTCATCAACCCATCCCAACCCTCATCAACCCAACCTAACCCTCATCAACTCATCCCAACCCTCATCAACCCATCCCAACCCTCATCAACCCATCCCAACCCTCATCAACCCAACCCAACCCTCATCAACCCAAACCTGACCCTCATCAACCCAACCCTCATCAACCCAAACCTAACCCTCATCAACCCAACCCTCATCAACCCAACCCTCATCAACCCAACCCAACCCTCATCAACCCAACCTAACCCTCATCAACCCATCCCAACCCTCATCAACCCAACCTAACCCTCATCAACTCATCCCAACCCTCATCAACCCATCCCAACCCTCATCAACCCATCCCAACCCTCATCAACCCAACCTAACCCTCATCAACTCATCCCAACCCTCATCAACCCATCCCAACCCTCATCAACCCATCCCAACCCTCATCAACCCATCCCAACCCTCATCAACCCAAACCTGACCCTCATCAACCCAACCCTCATCAACCCAAACCTAACCCTCATCAACCCAACCCTCATCAACCCAACCTAACCCTCATCAACCCAACCCTCATCAACCCATCCCAACCCTCATCAACCCATCCCAACCCTCATCAACCCATCCCAACCCTCATCAACCCAACCCTCATCAACCCATCCCAACCCTCATCAACCCAACCCTCATCAACCCAACCCAACCCTCATCAACCCAACCTAACCCTCATCAACCCATCCCAACCCTCATCAACCCATCCCAACCCTCATCAACCCAACCTAACCCTCATCAACCCATCCCAACCCTCATCAACCCATCCCAACCCTCATCAACCCATCCCAACCCTCATCAACCCATCCCTGACCCTCATCAACCCAAACCTGACCCTCATCAACCCAACCCTCATCAACCCAACCTAACCCTCATCAACCCAACGCTCATCAACCCATCCCAACCCTCATCAACCCATCCCAACCCTCATCAACCCAACCCAACCCTCATCAACCCAACCTAACCCTCATCAACCCATCCCAACCCTCATCAACCCATCCCAACCCTCATCAACCCAACCTAACCCTCATCAACCCATCCCAACCCTCATCAACCCATCCCAACCCTCATCAACCCATCCCAACCCTCATCAACCCATCCCAACCCTCATCAACCCAAACCTGACCCTCATCAACCCAACCCTCATCAACCCAACCCTCATCAACCCAACCTAACCCTCATCAACCCAACGCTCATCAACCCATCCCAACCCTCATCAACCCAACCCAACCCTCATCAACCCATCCCAACCCTCATCAACCCAACCCAAATCAACCCAACCTAACCCTCATCAACCCATCCCAACCCTCATCAACCCATCCCAACCCTCATCAACCCAACCCTGATCAACCCAACCCTCATCAACCTAACCCTCATCAACCTAACCCTCATCAACCTAACCCTCATCAACCCAACCCTCATCAACCCAACCCAACCCTCATCAACCCAACCCTCATCAACCTAACCCTCATCAACCCAACCCTCATAAACCCAACCCTCATCAACCTAAACCTCATAAACCCAACCATTATCAACCCAACCCTCATCAACTCAACCCTCATCAACCCAACCCTCATAAACCCAACCATTATCAACCCAACCCTCATCAACCCAACCCTCATTAACCCAACCCTCATCAACCCAACCCTCACCAACCCAACCCAACCCAACCCTCATCAACCCAACCCTCATCAACCCAACCCAACCCTCATCAACCCAACCTAACCCTCATCAACCCATCCTTCATCAACACAACCCTCATCAACCCAACCATTATCAACCCAACCCTCATCAACCCAACCCTCATAAACCCAACCATTATCAACCCAACCCTCATCAACCCAACCCTCATAAACCCAACCATTATCAACCCAACCCTCATCAACCCAACCCAACCTTCATCAACCCAACCCTCATCAACCCAACCCTCACCAACCCAACCTAACCCTCATCAACCCAACCCTCATCAACCCAACCATTATCAACCCAACCCTCATCAACCCAACCCTCACCAACCCAACCCTCATCAACCCAACCCTCATCAACCCAACCCTCATCAACCCAACCCAAGCCTCATCAACCCAACCCTCATCAACCCAACCATTATCAACCCAACCCTCATCAACCTAACCCTCATCAACCCAAGCCTCATCAACCCAACCCTCATCAACCCAACCATTATCAACCCAACCCTCATCAACCTAACCCTCACCAACCCAACCCTCATCAACCCAACCCTCATCAACCCAACCCTCATCAACCCAACCCAACCCTCATCAACCCAACCCTCATCAACCCAACCCTCATCAACCCAACCCAACCCTCATCAACCCAACCCTCATCAACCCAACCCAAGCCTTATCAACCCAACCCTCATCAACCCAACCCAAGCCTTATCAACCCAACCCTCATCAACCCAACCCAACCCTCACCAACCCAACCCTCATCAACCCAACCCTCATCAACCCAACCCAAGCCTCATCAACCCAACCCTCATCAACCCAACCCTCATCAACCCAACCCAAGCCTTATCAACCCAACCCTCATCAACCCAACCCTCATCAACCCAACCCTCATCAACCCAACCCAAGCCTCATCAACCCAACCCTCATCAACCCAACCCAAGCCTCATCAACCCAACCTTACCTTTATTAACCCCAAACAAACCTTTATTTACCCAGCCTCATCCATACCAACTCATATTAACTAACCCAACCCAACCTCAGGTGTATCTCTGACTCACTCAGACAGGAAGTCAGCGTGGTAGTAGTAATCGGACAGTTTATCCAGGAAGGACCTGGGCTCCAGGATGAACGTAGGCAGAACCACTTTGGACAGATCCATTCCAGGTCGAACCTGCTTCACCAGAGTCCAGATCAAGGACTTGTTCTCCTCAGAGACGGTCTCAGTCTGAGCCGCTTCACCCGCCTGCACACGGACACCAAACCCAGTAAGATTTATAATAACTAACCCCACACCCCCCATCAGCACCAGCACGTACCTCCCCCAGCTCCTCGGGGCTCTGCTCCATGTACAGGGTCTCCCTCAGAGCATCCTGGTCCAGGTCAGCGTACGAGTCCTCCTGTCTCTCACTGGTGTCACTGTCACTGTCCTCACTCTTCTCCCACTCGTCCTGCTCCAGCTCCCGGTCAGACTCGTCCTTAAACTGGTCACCTTCACTGGAAACACCCACAGCACTGGTTTACTGCTTTACTCCACATCACCACCACACTCTTTACTGGTTTAGTCTCAGTCTTCATCAGAGTCTAGCTCTCAGGGTCTGGGGTCCAAGACTAGATCTTAAAGTTTATACCCCCTGATTAAAACCAAGGCAGATGATCAGTGGTTAGGAGACCTGACCAGTAATCAGAACATTGCCGGTTCAAGACCCACCACCAGGTTGTCACTGTGCCCTGAGGTCAAAGTCTAGGTCTTAAGGTATTTGCTCTTGTTCTTGATCTGTGTGTGTGTGTGTGTGTGTGTATGTGTGTGTGTGTGTGTGTGTGTGTGTGTATGTTTGTGTGTGTGTGTGTGTACGTACTGAAGGTTGTGAGTTCTCAGCAGGGTGTAGAAGTTGATGTGTGTGTGTGTGTGTGTGTGTGTGTGTGTGTGTACGTACTGAAGGTTGTGAGTTCTCAGCAGGGTGTAGAAGTTGATGTGTGTGTGTTCTGATGTCGGTTCCTCTTTCCCCTCCCGGATCATCGTCCTCTTCAGCAGACTCGAGCACTTCAGAGCGAGTTCAAGAGCGTCCATCCAGCATCGACCTACACACACACACACACACACACACACACACACACACACACACACACACACACACACACACCATACACACGTGTTTAAGTGTGTGAATGTGTACAGGTGTGTGTATACCGAAGTGTGTACAGATGTGTGTGTACATGAGTGTGTATACAGGTGTGTGTGTATACAGGTGTGTGTGTATACAAGTGTGTGTATACAGGTGAATGTTTATATACAGGTGTGTGTGTATACAGGTGTATGTTTATATACAGGTGTGTGTGTATACAGGTGTATGTTTATATACAAGTGTGTGTGTATACAGGTGTGTGTATACAGGTGTGTGTGTATACAGGTGTATGTTTATATACAAGTGTGTGTGTATACAGGTGTATGTTTATATACAGGTGTGTGTGTATACAGGTGAATGTTTATATACAGGTGTGTGTGTATACAGGTGCATGTTTATATACAGGTGTGAGTGTGTATACAGGTGTATGTTTATATACAGGTGTGTGTGTATACAGGTGTATGTTTATATACAGGTGTGTGTGTATACAGGTGTATGTTTATATACAGGTGTGTGTGTATACAGGTGTATGTTTATATACAGGTGTGTGTGTATACAGGTGTATGTTTATATACAGGTGTGTGTGTATACAGGTGTGTGTATACAGGTGTATGTTTATATACAAGTGTGTGTGTATACAGGTGTGTGTATACAGGTGTATGTTTATATACAGGTGTGTGTGTATACAGGTGTATGTTTATATACAGGTGTGTGTGTATACAGGTGTATGTTTATATACAGGTGTGTGTGTATACAGGTGAATGTTTATATACAGGTGTGTGTGTATACAGGTGCATGTTTATATACAGGTGTGAGTGTGTATACAGGTGTATGTTTATATACAGGTGTGTGTGTATACAGGTGTATGTTTATATACAGGTGTGTGTGTATACAGGTGTATGTTTATATACAGGTGTGTGTGTATACAGGTGTATGTTTATATACAGGTGTGTGTGTATACAGGTGTATGTTTATATACAGGTGTGTGTGTATACAGGTGTATGTTTATATACAGGTGTGTGTGTATAAAGGTGTATGTTTATATACAGGTGTGTGTGTATGAAGGTGTATGTTTATATACAGGTGTGTGTGTATACAGGTGCATGTTTGTATACAGGTGTGTGTGTATACAGGTGTATGTTTATATACAGGTGTGTGTGTGTATACAGGTGTATGTTTATATACAGGTGTGTGTGTATACAAGTGTATGTTTATATACAGGTGTGTGTGTATACAGGTGTGTGTGTGTATACAGGTGTATGTTTATATACAGGTGTGTGTGTATACAGGTGTGTATGTTTATATACAAGTGTGTGTGTATACAGGTGTATGTTTATATACAGGTGTGTGTGTGTGTGTATACAGGTGTATGTTTATATACAGGTGTGTGTGTATACAGGTGTATGTTTATATACAGGTGTTTGTGTGTGTGTATACAGGTGTATGTTTATATACAGGTGTGTGTGTATACAGGTGTATGTTTATATACAGGTGTGTGTGTGTGTATACAGGTGTATGTTTATATACAGGTGTGTGTGTGTGTGTATACAGGTGTATGTTTATATACAGGTGTGTGTGTATACAGGTGTATGTTTATATACAGGTGTGTGTGTGTATACAGGTGTATGTTTATATACAGGTGTGTGTGTGTGTATACAGGTGTATGTGTGTGTATACAGGTGTGTGTGTGTATACAGGTGTATGTTTATGTACAGGTGTGTGTGTATATACAGGTGTGTGTATATACAGGTGTGTGTGTATACAGGTGCATGTTTATATACAGGTGTGTGTGTATATACAGGTGTGTGTATATACAGGTGTGTGTGTGTGTATACAGGTGCATGTTTATATACAGGTGTATGTGTGTGTATACAGGTGTGTGTGTGTGTGTGTACAGGTGTGTGTGTATACAGGTGTGTGTGTGTATACAGGTGTGTGTGTATACAGGTGTGTGTATACAGGTGTGTGTATATACAGGTGTGTGTGTGTGTATACAGGTGCATGTTTATATACAGGTGTATGTGTGTGTGTACAGGTGTGTGTGTATACAGGTGTGTGTGTATACAGGTGTGTGTGTGTATACAGGTGTGTGTACAGGTGTGTTTGGTTACTAAGGTTACCGTCAGACTCTGATGCAGCGCGGAATATGAGGTGGCTGCTGGGTAACGGCTGAGTGATGGAACCAACCGTCTCCCCTTTAGGACCCTAACACACACACACACACACACACACACACACACACACACACCCACAGTCAGTGGTGGACCAAAGCTGATCAACATGCATTAACAATGCAGTGAAAAAGTATTTACCCCCTCAAACCCCCCCCACCTGTGAGTTTGATTAGCTGGGTGAGTACCATGGTTCTGATAGCAGTTATTAAGGTTTAGATTATTTATCTGTGTTTCTCATGACCTGATCACCGATGATTCTGTTGTTCCTCAGATCTCACGTTCAGTCTAAAGATCTAAAATCATCTCTAAACCTTGAGAGGAACCCGACCACGTGATGGTACCTTGATGGCCCAGATGGACTGCTCCAGCGGGTGGAAGAGTTTGAAGCAGAAGCCGTTTTTTTTGGACGGCCGCTCGATGAGTTCGCACGCGCTCAGTAGCAGCGTCCCCACCCACTGATCGATCTTCTGAGTCTTATAGATCAGCAGCACACCGGGTTTCAGCACACACCACAGCTTGGTCCAGCTCTTCAGAGAGCCGCGGATCTGCACACACACACACACACACAGAGTCAGCATCTCCAAAAGTTCTGATCCAAGTTACACACACACACACACACACACACAGACACACAGAGACACACACACACACACACACACACACACACACACCTTCAGCCAGTCAGACATGACGATGACTGATGGATCAGTGATGGTGCTCAGCAGCTCTTTGGTTGCTCGTTTCTTCTCCTCTCTGTAGTTCTTCTTCTGAACCTGCACACACACACAAACGTTCACATCATCAAACTCTCCATCGGTTCTCCATCGGTTCTCCGGTCTCCATCATCTCAGTTGCAGATGATGGACGCGAGTCATGAAGGACTAGAGGAGGAACCGAGGAACAGACGGTCTGAGGAACACGTCTCTACAGGATCAGGAGAAAGGTGTAAGGATGGAGGAAACAGGGAGTATGGAACGAGGAGGCAGTAGGTTGAGAACATGAGAGAGAACGTAGGGGATGGAGGTGGAGGTACAGAATGGGGGAGGAAGGGACAGACCACAGAACGAGGGGGGGGGTGGGGGGTAGAACCAAACCTTCTAACCTTGAGCGACTCTTTCTTAGTGAGTTTGTTGGCCGGAGACGGAGCGTCTTTATCTGATCCATTATAGAGCTTCGACTCAGACTGAGAATTACACACACACACATCATTCACACACACACATCATTCACACACACACACATCATACACATCATACACACACACACACACACACACACACACATCATTCACACACACACATCATACACATCATACACACACACACATCATACACATCATTCACACACAGACACCATCACACACACACATCATACACATCATTCACACACAGACATCATACACACCATACACACCATACACACACACACACACCATACACACACACACACATCATACACACATCATTCACACACACAGAGACATCATACACACATTACACACACACACACAGACAGCATTCAAACACACACACACACACACACACACACACACACACACACACACACACACACCATACACACACATTACACACAAACACACAGACAGCATTCAAACACACACACACATCATACACGCACATCATACACACACACCATATTTTTAGTACGTTTGTGTGTAGTACAGTAGTGTGTAGTACGATAGTGTGTAGTATGTGTGTGTAGTATGATAGTGTGTATTTGAATGTGTGTAGTACAGTAGTGTGTAGAATGGTAGTGTAGTTGTGTGTACTACGGTAGTGTGTAGTACAGTAGTGTGTAGTAGTATAGTAGTGTGTAGTACACAGTAGTGTGTATTTGATTGTGTAGTATAGTAGTGTGTATTTGATTGTGTGTAGTATATAGTAGTGTGTATTTGATTGTGTGTAGTATAGTAGTGTGTAGTACAGTAGTGTGTAGTACACAGTAGTGTGTATTTGATTGTGTGTAGTACACAGTAGTGTGTATTTGATTGTGTGTAGTATAGTAGTGTGTATTTGATTGTGTGTAGTACACAGTAGTGTGTATTTGATTGTGTGTAGTACACAGTAGTGTGTATTTGATTGTGTGTAGTACAGTAGTGTGTATTTGATTGTGTGTAGTACAGTAGTGTGTATTTGATTGTGTGTAGTACAGTAGTGTGTATTTGATTGTGTGTAGTACACAGTAGTGTGTATTTGATTGTGTGTAGTACAGTAGTGTGTATTTGATTGTGTGTAGTACAGTAGTGTGTATTTGATTGTGTGTAGTACAGTAGTGTGTATTTGATTGTGTGTAGTATAGTAGTGTGTATTTGATTGTGTGTAGTATAGTAGTGTGTAGTACTGTAGTGTGTAGTACTGTAGTGTGTAGTATGATAGTGTGTAGTATGATAGTGAGTAGTATGATAGTGTGTAGTATGATAGTGTGTAGTATGATAGTGAGTAGTATGATAGTGTGTAGTATGATAGTGTGTACTATCAGTGTGTGTTTGTGTGTTACCTTGCTTTTAGATATGGAGATGGATGAATCGTCCTTCAGAGTTGCCGTGTCCTCCCTCCGGTCAAATCCTACACACACACACACACACACACACACACACACACACACGCTGAAGTTTAATAACCCCGTGGACCCGGTGGACGATGGGCGGTGTGGAATGAGCAGGAGCTGGAACCTCAGAATGAGGAACCTGAACACATTTCAATAATATCAGGGACTGTAGATCATTCTGCACCTAAAGAACCAACAACAGCCTCCAATTCCCTCATCATCATCATTAGGTGGGCGGAGTCTAACACAGACAGAGGGGTGGAGTCTCACCCCTACAGAGGGGCGGAGTTTACCATTAGAGCGGTTGTTGTTACCTGTGAGGCTGAACGAGGCGTTGCGGACGAGTTTCCGTCCGTCAGGATGAACGAAGCCGGTTCCTCCACATACGGAGAATCGCCGGCGGCCCACGGTTTCCTCTTCCTGCATCGTGAGAAGGGCGGAGTCTCACAGGGAGTGGGGGGCGGAGTCTCACAGGGAGTGAGGGGCGGAGTCTTACAGTGATTGAGGGGCGGAGTTTAGCATATAAACGCACTCACACACAATCAGGTCTACTCTAAACACAAACATACAGACCGTTACTACCAACCCTCCGGACCCCACTGTTCTATATGTCACTTCCTCTGGGGCCACCGTTGGGCCCCTGAGCAAGGCCCCTAACCCTCAGCTGATAACTGTCACAGTTATAAACGGCTTTGAACTAAAGTATCTACAAAATTCTATACATTAAATTTTATTTGATTCACTATTCACTGAGTCATTCTGTTCGTATACAGCATCATTACATCAGATCTAATAGTGAATCAGTTCCAAATGATTCAGTTAAAATGAATCAGTTCAAAATGAATCAGTACTCAGTATCACAGCAATAAAGTGAATCAGTATGAAGTGACACACACACACAGTAGTACTGTACACACACACACACCTACACACACAGTACCTGCTGTACACACACACACACACCTACACACACAGTACTGCTGTACACACACACACACACACCTACACACACAGTACCTGCTGTACACACACACACACACCTACACACACAGTACTACTGTACACACACACACACCTACACACACAGTACCTGCTGTACACACACACACACACCTACACACACAGTACTACTGTACACACACACACACACACCTATAGTACTGTACACACACACACACACACACACACACACACACACACCCACCTACACACACAGTAGTACTGTACACACACACCTATAGTACTGTACACACACCTACACACACAGTACTACTGTACACACACACACACACACACACACCCCCACCTACACACACAGTAGTACTGTACACACACACCTATAGTACTGTACACACACACACACACACACACACACACACACACACACACACACACCCACACCCCCACCTACACACAGTAGTACTGTACAGACACACCTATAGTACTGTACACACACCTACACACACAGTACTACTGTACACACACACACACACAGTACTACTGTACACACACCTACACACACAGTAGTACTGTACACACACACCTATAGTACTGTACACACACCTACACACACAGTACTACTGTACACACACACACACACACACACACACCCCCACCTACACACACAGTAGTACTGTACACACACACCTATAGTACTGTACACACACACACACACACACACACACACACACACACACCCACACCCCCACCTACACACAGTAGTACTGTACAGACACACCTATAGTACTGTACACACACCTACACACACAGTACTACTGTACACACACACACACACAGTACTACTGTACACACACCTACACACACAGTACTACTGTACACACACACACACACACACCCCCACCTACACACACAGTAGTACTGTACACACACACCTATAGTACTGTACACACACCTACACACACAGTACTACTGTACACACACACACACACACCCCCACCTACACACACAGTAGTACTGTACACACACACCTATAGTACTGTACACACACCTACACACACAGTACTACTGTACACACACACACACACACACACACCCACACCCCCACCTACACACAGTAGTACTGTACAGACACACCTATAGTACTGTACACACACCTACACACACAGTACTACTGTACACACACACACCCCCACCTACACACACAGTAGTACTGTACACACACACCTATAGTACTGTACACACACCTACACACACAGTACTACTGTACACACACACACACACACACCCACACCCCCACCTACACACAGTAGTACTGTACAGACACACCTATAGTACTGTACACACACCTACACACACAGTACTACTGTACACACACACACACACACACACACACCCACACCCCCACCTACACACAGTAGTACTGTACAGACACACCTATAGTACTGTACACACACAGTACTACTGTACATACACACACACACACACACACACCCACCTACACACACAGTAGTACTGTACACACACCTATAGTACTGTACACACACCTACACACACAGTACTACTGTACACACACACACACCTACACTCAGTAGTACTGTACACACACACACACCTACACACACAGTACTACTGTACACACACACACACACACACACACCTACACACACAGTACTACTGTACACACACACACACACACACACACACCTACACACACAGTAGTACTGTACACACACACCTATAGTACTGTACACACACCTACACACACAGTACTACTGTACACACACACACCTACACACACAGTAGTACTGTACACACACACCTATAGTACTGTACACACACCTACACACAGTACTACTGTACACACACACACCTACACACACAGTAGTACTGTACACATACACCTATAGTACTGTACACACACCTACACACACAGTACTACTGTACACACACACACTCAGTACTACTGTACACACACACACACAGTGCTACTGTACACACACACACACACCTACACACAGCAGTACTCCACACACACACCTATATAGTACTGTACACACACACACACACACACACACACACTACTGTACTTGCCGAATGTGCGGTGGACTATTACACTTGATATGAAACACACACACACTGTTATATCCTAACACACACACTCTCCTCTGTGATTGGCTGAGACTGCCGGTCTGTCAGTGAGAAGCTCTGTGATTGGTGGAGAGGAGCAGCTGATGGTTCTGATCAGATCTAATCCTGTAATCCTGTAAGATCCTGACCCAGACCCCCCCCCTACCACCCCGTCAGCCTGTTACAGTGACAGCAGTATGGGGAAGGCCCTTTCCTGTAGAGAGTCCTGATCTACACTGAACACTGCTGGGATGAATGGGAATGTTAGCTGTGAGCTGTGCTCCTCAGGGGTGGGGTAGTGGGGGAGGGGCAGTATGTCGTTAGTGCACGGTGAGCTGTGTGGTTACTATGGTGACGCGCGTGTTCTCTTACCGTAGCCGGCGGTGGATCCGGGGCTCAGGGTGCCGCCGGTGATCAGGTCCTTGTTGTGTGGGTGAAGCCCCGCCTCCTTTTTCATCCTCACCGGAGTCAGAAGGCTGGCATCGTCACCGGAGGCCACGCCCACTGCAGCACAGAGGTACGTATTTATTATTATAATACAGTGTGAGACGACTAGGAAGTCACATGATCCAACATCTAAAACATACACCCCGAGGAACAAAGCACCTCCACACCATCCCACCACCACCAGTCATGTTTTTCATGAGGTGAGTGAGGTCTGTGAAGTTCAGAGCTTACCTGAGGGTGCAGGATGTTCTCTGTTCTCCACATGATGCTACACACACACACACACACACACACACACAATGAGAGTTAAATGAAATATTTATAAATATTTACCACAGAAAGTCCAACACACACACTAGAACTCTAAATTCTGGTTTCATCTGACTATAGAACTCCGTGGATCCACTTAAACTCCAGTAGTGTTGAACACCAGTAGCGTTGAACTCCAGGAGCTTTATGGTTATGGTTAGAAGTTATTTCCAAATAATCACTTAGCACAGAGGTGGCGTCTGATGGGGGGTTTTGATTTTTTTCTTGTGGATTTTTGCCTCTCTAACAGTCCTCCACACTGAGCACAATAATCACGGCTCCTCGCCCAGCTCATTAGAACAACTAAACATTTACAGGTGAGTTACAGGTGAGTTACAGGTGTGTAGTATTCACTGAATTATAAACGTCATCACACTTCCATGCAATGATTAATGATTAAGCATGAGTGAGTGAATATAAATGATTAAATGAGTTACTTACGTGAGTTCTGTCCGGGTCTCCCTGTGTATCACTGGTTGAGTCCATGTGTCCCCAAACACCCGCGTGTTACTGCAGCTCAGATATTAGCATGTCTGCGCACACACACACACACACGCGCACACACACACACACGTTAGTAAGATAAACTACAGCATGTAAAACTCCAGGATACAATAAACAGAACAAACAACCAGAGAACCAGAGATACAGGGGGTCAACAGAGGAGCATCCGGATACGGGATTCAAACCCATCCAGCACCACAAGAGTGTGACCTCACAGTGTCACCTTCTGGTGTTACCTCACAGTGTGACCTCATAGTGTTACATTATAGTGTGACCTTATGGTGTAACCTAAGAGTGTGACCTCACAGTGTTACCTCATGGTGTTATCTTATAGTGTGACCTCAGTGTGACCTCATAGTGTAACCTGACAGTGTGACCTCATAGTGTTACCTCACAGTGTGACCTCATAGTGTTACCTCATGGTGTTATCTTATAGTTTGACCTCACAGTGTAACCTGACAGTGTGACCTCACAGTGTTACTTCATGGTGTTATCTTATAGTGTGACCTCACAGTGTGACCTCATAGTGTGACCTGACAGTGTGACCTCATAGTGTTACCACATGGTGTTATCTTAAAGTGTGACCTCACAGTGTAACCTGACAGTGTGACCTCACAGTGTTACTTCATGGTGTTATCTTATAGTGTGACCTCACAGTGTAACCTGACAGTGTGACCTCGCAGTGTTACCTCATGGTGTTATCTTATAGTGTGACCTCACAGTGTGACCTCATAGTGTTACCTCACAGTGTGACCTCATAGTGTTACCTCACAGTGTGACCTCATAGTGTTACCTGACAGTATGACCTCATAGTGTTACCACATGGTGTTATCTTATAGTGTGACCTCACAGTGTGACCTCATAGTGTTACCTCACATTGTGACCTCATAGCGTAACCTCATAGTGTGACCTCACAGTGTAACCTTACAGTGTGACCTCACAGTGTAACCTGACAGTGTGACCTCACAGTGTAACCTCACAGTGTAACCTGACAGTGTGACCTCTCAGTGTGACCTCATAGTGTGACCTCACAGTGTAACCTCTCAGTGTTACCTCATGATGTTATCTTATAGTGTGACCTCATAGTGTGACCTCATAGTGTGACCTCATGATGTGTTCGCAGTGTGACTTCATAGTGTAACAGAAATTTAAGGAACTAAAGTACCAGACTGTGGAACAGAGAGGAGAAACACGAGTAAAAATCCAGCAGCTCCAACCTGAAAAGAGGGCAACGCCCAAACAAAGAGCAGCTACAGGTACCTCAGTCGCCATGGCAACCACAGACATCTCAAAAGCTAAAGCAACGACAACTACAGATAGCTTATGCTAATACCACGTCCTGGCTCAGATTCTCCTTCTTCCACCAGCGCCTGATGCCCGGGCGGAGCCTCTCAGACGGGTACAACCAGCGCTCCCATCAGCCTGGAGTAAAGCTCAGACGCTTGAAGCTCAGACGTTTTCTCACAGCGGTGATGTCACCGAGACACCAATGCAAACACAATGCAAACTGTAGCTGTGATGCTACATGCTAACGCTAAACACACACACACACACTGACTCACCTGAGAAACGTTCTCCACCCGCTCCATCTAACCACCACACCTCTACCTGCAGGGCATTGTGGGTACATTTACATTTTCGACATTTAGCGGACGCTTTTATCCAAAATGACTTACAGTACTGTGACAGTGTACAGTCTGA
>NC_085988.1:87166371-87266371 GCF_030014385.1 Trichomycterus rosablanca | reverse complement strand
GTATATACACACACACACACTAACACACACACACACACACTAACACACATACAGTATATACACACACACTCATTACATATATACACACACACACTAACACACACACATACAGTATATACACAGACACTCAGTATATATACACACTAACACATACAGTATATACACACACACTCATTACATATATACACACACACACACACTAACACACACACATACAGTATATACACAGACACTCAGTATACAGTATATACACACACACACACTAACACACACACACACACACACTAACACACATACAGTATATACACACACACTCATTACATATATACACACACACTAACACACACACATACAGTATACACACACACACACTAACACACATATAGTATATACACACACACTAACACACATACAGTATATACACACACACACTCATTATATATATACACACACACACACTAACACACACATACAGTATACACACACACACACTAACACACATATAGTATATACACACACACTCATTACATATATACACACACACTAACACACACACATACAGTATACACACACACACTAACACACATATAGTATATACACACACACATACAGTATACACACACACACACTAACACACATAGTATATACACACACACTCATTACATATATACACACACACACACTAACACACATACAGTATATACACACACTCATTATATATATACACACACACACTAACACACACATACAGTATACACACACACACTAACACACATAGTATATACACACACACTCATTACATATATATACACACACACACACTAACACACATACAGTATATACACACACACTCATTACATATA
The DNA here is from genome assembly GCF_030014385.1 of Trichomycterus rosablanca. Taxonomy (NCBI): domain Eukaryota; kingdom Metazoa; phylum Chordata; class Actinopteri; order Siluriformes; family Trichomycteridae; genus Trichomycterus; species Trichomycterus rosablanca. Next base: position 87,265,508 of record NC_085988.1, on the reverse strand, counting down.
TACACACACACTCATTACATATATACACACACACACACTAACACATACAGTATATACACACTCACTCATTACATATATATACACACACACTAACACACATACAGTATATACACACACACACTCATTATATATATACACACACACACACTAACACACACATACAGTATACACACACACACACTAACACACATATAGTATATACACACACACTCATTACATATATACACACACACTAACACACACACATACAGTATACACACACACACTAACACACATATAGTATATACACACACACATACAGTATACACACACACACTAACACACATAGTATATACACACACACTCATTACATATATACACACACACACACACTAACACACATACAGTATATACACACACACTCATTATATATATACACACACACACTAACACACACATACAGTATACACACACACACTAACACACATAGTATATACACACACACTCATTACATATATACACACACACACACACTAACACACATACAGTATATACACACACACTCATTATATATATACACACACACACTAACACACACATACAGTATACACACACACACTAACACACATAGTATATACACACACACTCATTACATATATATACACACACACACTCATTACATATATATACACACACACTAACACACATACAGTATATACACACACACACTCATTACATATATACACACACACACACACTAACACACATACAGTATATACACACACACTCATTATATATATACACACACACACTAACACACACATACAGTATACACACACACACTAACACACATAGTATATACACACACACTCATTACATATATACACACACACACACTAACACACATACAGTATATACACACACACTCATTACATATATATACACACACACTAACACACATACAGTATATACACACACACACTAACACACATACAGTATATACACACACTCATTACTTATATACTGTATATATACACACACACACTAACACACACACTAACACACACATACAGTATATACACACACACAGTATATATACACACACACACTAACACACATACAGTATATACACACACACTCATTACTTATAAATACACACACACTAACACACATACAGTATATACACACACTCATTACTTATATACTGTATATATACACACACACACTAACACACACACTAACACACACATACAGTATATACACACACACAGTATATATACACACACACACTAACACACATACAGTATATACACACACACTCATTACTTATATATACACACACACACTAACACACACACATACAGTATATACACACACATTCATTACATATATATATATATATACACACACACTAACACACACAGTATATACACACACACTCATTACATATATATACACACACACACTAACACACATACAGTATATACACACACACTCATTACTTATATATACACACACACACACTAACACACACACATACAGTATATACACACACAGTATATATACACACACACTAACACACATACAGTATATACACACACACATTACATATATATACACACACACACACTAACACACACAGTATATACACACACACTCATTACATATATATATACACACACACACTAACACACACAGTATATACACACACACTGCTCATATATATATACAGTGTATCACAAAAGTGAGTACACCCCTCACATTTCTGCAGATATTTAAGTATATCTTTTCATGGGACAACACTGACAAAATGACACTTTGACACAATGAAAAGTAGTCTGTGTGCAGCTTATATAACAGTGTAAATTTATTCTTCCCTCAAAATAACTCAATATACAGCCATTAATGTCTAAACCACCGGCAACAAAAGTGAGTACACCCCTTAGTGAAAGTTCCTGAAGTGTCAATATTTTGTGTGGCCACCCCTATTTCCCAGAACTTCCTTAACTCTCCTGGGCATGGAGTTTACCAGAGCTTCACAGGTTGCCACTGGAATGCTTTTCCACTCCTCCATGACGACATCACGGAGCTGGCGGATATTCGAGACTTTGCGCTCCTCCACCTTCCGCTTGAGGATGCCCCAAAGATGTTCTATTGGGTTTAGGTCTGGAGACATGCTTGGCCAGTCCATCACCTTTACCCTCAGCCTCTTCAATAAAGCAGTGGTCGTCTTAGAGGTGTGTTTGGGGTCATTATCATGCTGGAACACTGCCCTGCGACCCAGTTTCTGGAGGGAGGGGATCATGCTCTGCTTCAGTATTTCACAGTACATATTGGAGTTCATGTGTCCCTCAATGAAATGTAACTCCCCAACACCTGCTGCACTCATGCAGCCCCAGACCATGGCATTCCCACCACCATGCTTGACTGTAGGCATGACACACTTATCTTTGTACTCCTCACCTGATTGCCGCCACACATGCTTGAGACCATCTGAACCAAACAAATTAATCTTGGTCTCATCAGACCATAGGACATGGTTCCAGTAATCCATGTCCTTTGTTGACATGTCTTCAGCAAACTGTTTGCGGGCTTTCTTGTGTAGAGACTTCAGAAGAGGCTTCCTTCTGGGGTGACAGCCATGCAGACCAATTTGATGTAGTGTGCGGCGTATGGTCTGAGCACTGACAGGCTGACCCCCCACCTTTTCAATCTCTGCAGCAATGCTGACAGCACTCCTGCGCCTATCTTTCAAAGACAGCAGTTGGATGTGACGCTGAGCACGTGCACTCAGCTTCTTTGGACGACCGACGCGAGGTCTGTTCTGAGTGGACCATGCTCTTTTAAAACGCTGGATGATCTTGGCCACTGTGCTGCAGCTCAGTTTCAGGGTGTTGGCAATCTTCTTGTAGCCTTGGCCATCTTCATGTAGCGCAACAATTCGTCTTTTAAGATCCTCAGAGAGTTCTTTGCCATGAGGTGCCATGTTGGAACTTTCAGTGACCAGTATGAGAGAGTGTGAGAGCTGTACTACTAAATTGAACACACCTGCTCCCTATGCACACCTGAGACCTAGTAACACTAACAAATCACATGACATTTTGGAGGGAAAATGACAAGCAGTGCTCAATTTGGACATTTAGGGGTGTAGTCTCTTAGGGGTGTACTCACTTTTGTTGCCGGTGGTTTAGACATTAATTGCTGTATATTGAGTTATTTTGAGGGAAGAATAAATTTACACTGTTATATAAGCTGCACACAGACTACTTTTCATTGTGTCAAAGTGTCATTTTGTCAGTGTTGTCCCATGAAAAGGTATACTTAAATATCTGCAGAAATGTGAGGGGTGTACTCACTTTTGTGATACACTGTATATATATATATATATACACACACTAACACACACATATGTATATGTACACACACATACATTATAAATACACACACACACATATATATATATATATATATATATATATATATATATATATACACACACACACACACACACACACACACACACACATATATATATATATATATATATATATATATATATATACTCACACACATACTTTATATATATATATATACACACACTAACACACACATACATTATACATACACACACATATATACACCCACACACACCCACACACACACACACACACACACACACACACACACACACACACAGTGAGGTATAGATCTGTATGAGCGGATGCAGAAGGTGGATTGAGCGGTGAGATGAGTCAGTACCTGATCTGTGTGTAGATTCTCTCTGGATCACCCGCTCCGGACCCTCCGCATCCCTGTGCACTCGTTACAGAGCTGATCCGGGTCTCTGATACTCGGGAACTAAACCGCGTCACAGTGCGCCGCTCTTCCGGTTACACTCCCTCCCCCCCCTCACACCCGGGAGTGACGTCACAACCTCAGCACTAACACCGCTCTCAGATCAGCTGCAGCGCACTCCCACTGCGATTGGCTCAAACTCAAACACGTGACTCATGTACATAATAAAAGTTACTCACCCAAAATAAAAGTACCGTTCACTCATTTATTTACTCACTCACTAATCACTTCACTTATTTATCATTTTATTTATTCACTTTAATGATTCATTCAGTCATTTATTAGCTTACTCACTCACTAGCACTAACTAATGTCTTCATTCATTCCTTTATTTATTCATTTATTCACAGATTCATTCATCAATTTATTTACTGTTAATACATTCCTTCATTTATTCTTTCATTTGTGTATTTATTCATGAACAATAGCCAATTTCTTAATGTATTAATTTTTTTTAATTTTATTTACTAATCCATTTATTAATTTATTTACTCTTTAGTTCATTCCTTTATTGATTTAGTCATTCATTCATGTATTATTTTATTTATTTATTTTAATTATTCATTCAGTCATTTATTGGTTTATTTACTCACTGCACTTGCTAATTTCTTCATTAATACATTCATTTATTTATTTACTCTTTTATTAATTCCTTCATTTATTTCTTAATTTATTCATTCATGTATTTATTATTTAAAGAAAACACAAAAACAGTGGTAAAATTCTAGGATATGTAATTTATTTATTGTGTTCAATATTATTATTGTATTCATTTTATTTATTATGTCAGTTATCTTTTAGTCATAGTTTACTAATTCTTTAGATCAGGGGTGTCAAACTCACGGCCCGCGGGACAGATCCGGCCCGCCGCGTCATTTGATCCGGCCCGCGAGAGCTTAAACGACTGTATGATTGTTGTGATGGTTCGAGTCGTTACAGAGACGCGCTTATAATTTAATGCGCTCCAACGCCTTTAAGAGGCAACGCGACATCGTAGTCATGGCAACTAACTTTAACCTTCGCTAAGAAGCCATGTGACTTTTACTGCAAAAGAACGCGGGGTAGCGTAGTCAGTAATGTAAACAATAATAAATAAATACAAATAATTATATTGCAATATAATACAGAAGCATCGTCTGTAAGTAGTGGCGTTTATATTCTCAGTTGTTAGTAAATGTTTAGTGAGTATATCACAGCGTTTTAGTTACAGCTTTACCATAATTAAATACTGTTGTTACCGTTACTATAGCAATTAGTATCTTTACACACAATTTTAACTCCTTATTTTACGTTTGGTTAAATCTCATATTGTACCAGATGTAACACTTGACTAAGCTGTGTGCTTTTACTGTATTAAGTTCTTTATTGTTTTTATTGTTTGTATTTTTACTTCATTTTGATGCACACAGTGTATCAACAGCTGGGAAGCAAATAAACCGACTGTATTCTGAAGAGAGCTGTCTGTCTGTCTGTCTGTCTGTCTGTCTGTCTGTCTGTCTGTCTGTCTGTCTAGCTGAGAAAGGGGGATAAACTATTAGTGACCAGTGGCCAGTGATAGCTCAGTGGTTAAGGTACTGGACTAGTAAACAGAAGGTTGCCGGTTCAAGCCACCACCAAGTTGCCACTGTTGGGTCCCTGAGCAAGGCCCTTAACCCTCAATTGCTCATCGTGTTCCACTCACTGTGTAAGTCGCTTTGGATAAAAGCGTCTGCTAAATGCTGAAAATGTAAATGTAGTGAGGGCAGAATGATTGTCTTAAAAATACACTGTAAAATCCTAAACAAACTGCATCTTTCAAAATGCAGGCTGATTTTGTGACCTGCAAAGTGACACATCCCACCAGTAGATGATGTTAAGAAATATTTACACATGATCCTAAAATGTACAAGAAGATAAGTAAGAAAATTAAGCATGAGGAGGAAATGTAACGAAAGTGAAAACAAGTTTGTGCTTCAGGAAGAGAAACCGGTGCGTCTCTTGTGTTATGAGGCCGTGTCTGTGGTAAAGTAGAACAATATAATTGCAGAATTCAGAAGAAAAGAAAAACAACAGACTGCAATCACAGCAGGATACGTTACAATCGGCCCTTTGAGGGCCACAATAATGCTGATGTGGCCCTCGGTGAAAATGAGTTTGACACCCCTGCTTTAGAGGGTTAAAAGACTTATGATGTGCCAAAGAATCCAGGATATGTAATTTATCTATTTATTGTTTTATTTATTCATTTAGTTAATTTACTCATTGACACTAGTTAATTTTTTTCATTTATTAATTTATTCATTCATAATTACTTAATTAATTAATTCGTTTCAATTAAAACAAATTTAATTAATTTATTTATTCACTTATTTACTAATACATTAATTTATCTATTTATTCCTTTATTTATTTATTATTTTTTTATTCATTTTAATTATTTATTCAGTCATTTATTAGTTTATTCACTCACTGGCATTAACTAATGATTTCATTAATACATTCATTTATTTCTTCATTTATTTCTTCATTTCTTCATTTATTACTTAATTTATTCCAACATGTATTTATTATTTAAAGAAAACACAAAAACAGTGGTAAAATCCTAGGATATGTAATTTATTTCTTTATTTATAATTTATTTCATTTATTCATTTAGTTATTTATTAGTTTATTTACTCACTAACACTAATTTCTTCATTAATTCATTATTTATTTTTTTCCTTCATTCACTGAATCATTAATTAATTTATTTATTTACTCTTATATTCATTACTTCGTTTATTTATTTATTATCGTTTCAGTGAATGAATGAAAGTATAAATGATGAGTAGAGATGAGATGATGAGATGTTGATCTGTACCCAGAACACTGGAGCAGAATAAACAGTAAACCGCCACACTCAATTTTTTGCTTTTTTAATAAAAATCATTTTTGTATCACTACCCTCCTAATGCTCAACATGGGTCAAAAATGACCCTTATGTATTTACTATGGAATTTGACAGAAACTACTGACATTTGTAAGTGTTTGTACTCAAAAACATATTTACTGATCTTTTGAAAGTCAACCAAAGATTAGGCTCTTGAATCTTGAATATGTCCAATACTATTTACTTGCTAGCTGTTTACATATTCTAGTATAGATAGCTTTCATTAGCTAAGACAGCAAATACATGAATAATTGACAAATGTGCATATTAAAATATTCTTGAATGGATGAATATGGGTCATTTTTGACCCATGTTGTGCATTAGAAGGGGTTTGCTTAGCTTGTGCATCAAAGGGTTATGGTATAAATCCTGAATGAAACTTGATTGAATCCATGAGAACTTCTATGGTACAACAGAAGAGCACAGAGGTCGTTGGTCTCCTGACTGTACTGTTCTTAGATCAGACTACACTAAGGCCCTTGTACCCGATCCCTTCATGTAAAAGTACATTTTAATAAGACATCGGACATCTAGGGAACATCAGACCTCTCCCTTTTGTTTTTTATATTTAAATCAACAATATTACATAAACATACACATAGTGTACATGAACACATGATCAAAAATATGACCTCGCACTCATTTTAACAATACATAACAATATACTGTATGTAGAACAACAGCAAAGAAATAAACAATACAGAGGAAGTACAATCATCTAAAATAAATCTTGTACCAATAGTTTATCATATAAAACAAAAGTCAATAAAAGATAAAGAAGTAAATAAATGCTATCCTTATATACATTAAAGTCTTTTAACACAGTTACCAGTTTACATCATTTCTCGTTTAACAAGGAGCTCAAAGAATTTATGTTTATAATATATAATATATAATATAATGAATGAATTTAATATTTAGCTCTTATTATTTTTTATTTTTATTTATTTTGTAATGCATTTTCTCCCTTTAGGGCGTCCAATTGCCTGATTGCGTCACGCTTCCTCTCCACCAATGCCGATCCCCGCTCTGATTGAGGAGAATGAAGCTAACCCACGCCCCCCTCCGACACGTGGGCAGCAGCCGTATGCATCTTATCACCTACACTTTGACGAGTGCAGTGCAGCTCAGCGTTGTGTACGGAGAGACACACCCTGACAGCACTCTTTTCTCATCTCTGTGCAGGTGCCATCGATTAGCCGTAATTGCACCAGTCATGAGAGAGAGACCCCATCCGGCTTAGTCCCGCCCATATCGGAACAACAGGCCAATCGTTGTTCATGTGGCCGCTCAGCCTTAGGCGGCAGGTAGAGCTGAGACTCTATACGATGTACTCCAGATCCAGCTCTGGTTCCAGCGTGAGTTTTTACCGCTGCGCCACCTGAGCGGCAGCTAGTTTTATTATTAAGTTAATTATATGGGACAGTGGTAGCGTAGTGGGTAGATATTTGGGCTATCAACCGAAAGATTGGAGGTTCAAATCCAGGCTCTGCAGCCACTGTTGGGCCCTTGAGCAAGGCCCTTAACCCTGTCTGCTCCAGGGTCGCCGTACGATGGCTGACCCTGCGCTCTGACCCCAGCTTCCAAACAAGCTGGGATATGCGAAGAAAGAATTTTACTGAACTGTACACCTGTATATGTATATATGACAAATAAAGTATATCTATATAAGACTCAATCGGCCGGTTATCAAATATATAAAAAATTTATTGGCTTTTAACTGGAATATCTTTACCAAATTTATTTCCCCAAATCCCAGAACACATCTACCCGAAAGGAAAATGTATAGACTAGGGATGTAACGATGCACCGGAAAACGTTAAAAGTAAAAAATCGGTGCGCATGCGCCACGATTCGAATCGGTTAATCCTTTAAGATGAATCGATATTCACTGTAAACAGCAGAGGGCGCTGGTGCTATATGTTTATTTTACACAATAAGGGAAATGTGCAGCTTTGTTTTGCATAGTTTGCACTCAGAAATAAAAGGGCATTTATTATTTAGATTAGATTTAACTTTATTGTCATTGTGCAGAGTACAAGTACAGAGCCAACGAAATGCAGGAGCATCTAACCAGAAGTGCATTATTTTTTTAGTGCAGATTATTTACATATAATACAGTAAAAAGTGCAGTAGTGACCAGATAAGTAACAATGAAGAGACATATATTAAAACAGTAAACAGATCATGATTATCCAGTGTATAGACTAGAATATAATTACAAGGTGACTACAGTGGCTAAACGAATGATAATAAATAGAATAGAGTATATAAGTATAGTGGATAATATACAATATATATATACAGTATATATACTGTATATATATTAGGGCTGTCGAAGTTAACGCGATAATAACGCATTTACGCGATCTCAATTTAACGCGATTAAAAAAAATAGTGCCGTTAACGCAAATTCTATTTGGCTCTGCGAGTCATCCGTAGTTCATGTTGAGAGACTTGACCGTGCACGGCATCTCTCATTAAGACGGCGTTTCTCAAATGTAACCGAGCGTCGTAGTGATGCACTCGCTTAATAAAGAAATAAATACACGGTATATTCACAAGTTGTCGGGAGCAGAACACTTTTATTACTTTTTCTGTTACGGTACCAAATAGCGGACAGCTAGAGTCGTTAGCCAAGCATGCTATTCCATGAACTATGGAAGCCCCAAAGGGTCAAAACACACTCACTTCGTGTAGAAACGAACATCAAACAATCACGATACAAGCACAGAAAAGTCTGTTACAATAACTATGCCTTATCCCACCTAAAGCACCGCTGATCTACAATGTTTGCTGATGGAGAAATTTTAACCTACAATCTGACATTTATACGAAGTCAAGGGTCTCTGCTGGATATTATTACTGCCTAGTATGTGAGTGAATAAAACTCCCTTACAGTTTTCTCTTGTCCCAGCAGTTTTTAACATAAGTACATTTAGCATAATATGTGTTCATCGTGGGTAGAGTGTATCGTTACAGTATAGACACAATAAAAAAAATCAATGAGTAATGAATTCAATAAAGCATTTACAGAAGATGCACCTATCAGAAATGGTAATAAATCTACTCAATCTAGCACTGACCGGGAAGTATTTTAAAAACTACATCTCTTATTTTATTATTAATTACAAATTTATACAATAAAGTCCAAACTAACTGCCCTTTTTTATTATCTCCAGGTATTTTTAGAGATAGATCTCAAACTCAAATTTTGGATAAGAAGGTTCCTAATATATTTGTTATGATTTTTTTTTAATCCATTATATGAATTCCTTCAATATAAATATTTAGTGTAAATGGTGAATAAATATAAAATTATTTTCAAACAACGATTCAACAAACGATTGAACAAAATGAGTTTTTCCTTTATAGGGTTATATGTTCATTATTCCATAACACAAATATAGGGGGGGGGGGGGGGTCCCTGGGTGCAGTTTCTCAGTTTATTCTGCACATGGATGAACTTGCTTGTATTGGTAGTTATTGGTGGTTGTTGGTAGTTATTAGTAGTTATTGGTGGTTGTTGGTAGTTATTAGTAGTTACTGGTAGTTATTGGTGGTTATTGGTAGTTATGCATTTACCCATAAACATAAACAGTTCGATTGTGACGAAACTATCATCAGCTGCTGGTGAAATAAGACAAGATAATTCTGTCTTTTATTATCCCACAGGGGAAATGTGCAACCTTACAGCAGCTTTCCAGAATATAGAGATAAAAGTGTTTATACATTTATTTCTTTTTTTATATATTATCCCCCCCCCCACAATTTTTCTCCCCTAATCTAGTCGTGTCCAATTACCCTGAATGATTCGACCCTTCACCGCTGACTGAGGACGCCTCTCAGCTGTACAGTCAGTACAGACTGCATTTTTCACCTGCACGAGTCGAGTTCATACACCGACGGGCACTGTGTACGGAGGGCCACACCCCCATCAGCATTATTCCGTTATTCCTCAGCCCTGTGCAGGCGCTGTCAGTCAGCCAGCAGGGGCCGCAGTCGCACCAGTTATGAGGACCTAAGATCCGACTATTTACCCTCTAACCCTGAACAACAGCCACTCATGCAGCCGCCCAGCCAAGTCGGAGAGGCAGAGCTGAGATTTCTCTAGAAGTCAGCTGGAGGTCTCCTTTTGTATTTTAAATTGATGTCATTTGGAAAGGCAAAAACCTGGGTGTGTATAAGAACTGATAATTTACCTCATTCACACCTACAGTATTTGATAGAGTGAATGATTCTCAGTGGTTAAGGTACTGGACTAGTAAACAGAAGGTTGCCGGTTCAAGCATATTGCACTGTTTACTTTAAATGAGAGCAGATTAAAACCAAGTGAATTATTGTGATGGTGATTATCTGCGTTTGGGGCGGTGCTGGTTCTACAGTCTGACAGCAGAAGGAAGAAAGGAGCTGCGGTATCTCTCCTTTGAGCTCCGTGGGTGAAGAAGCCTGTCGCTAAAGGAGCTGCTCAGTGCTGCCACAGTCTCATGCAGCAGGTGATCAGTGTTCTCCATTAAGGATGAAAGCTTGGCCATCATCCTTCTCTCCCCCACTGAGTCCAGGGTGCAGCCCAGGACAGAACCCGCCTTTCTGATCAGTTTGTCCAGTTTCTTCCTGTCTGCTGTAGTAATGCTGCTGCCCCAGTAGATAACACCATAGAAAATGGCTGATGCCACCACAGAATCATAGAAAGAGCTGAGAAGGGCCCCCTCTATTCCAAAAGACCAGAGCCTCCTCAACAAATGGACATCCAAGGCTGAGGTACCTCTCTGCTTGAGTGACAACAATCAAGACAAAGGTATTCCTCAGTCACCACAATCTTCCATACCGTTCGTATGGAACTCTGTAAAACCTACACAGACTTCAGCTAGAAAGTTTTCATTCATCAGTTGCCAGTTTGCACCAGTTTTGCATTTTTCCTTGTGTAACCTGCACTGTCAGTGAAGATGAGGGAGCAACCGAGCACAAAGAAACCAAAAACGCTTCGATACAGGCAGGAACACAGAGGCGGAGACGCTGCTTCATTCATACAGGGAAGAAGCTGAGGGAGAAATCTGAACCCCTAATCTGACATTCATATAAACTCAAGCGCCTCTGCTGGACAGTTTTGGAACTTGCTGGATGAGGTAAAATATCCAAACATAGAAATGAGCCGCATATTTAACAGCTTGTGTGAATCAGACTTTTCAACATGATAATAATGAAGAGTAAATATGGATCCACTCGTACTGATGAAAGCTTGGAAGCTGATTGAGAATCCAGATACATGAACACCCTTCCGACACCCTTCAGTACAAATCATCAGAATAAGGTCAGTGTGATTTCTCAGCTAAATATCTGTACAGGAACTAAACCCCTTTTAAAAAGGTAGATCGTGTGAATCAGTCGACTAAAAACAGTAGATCTCAAGCCATGAAAGTGAGCAACTCTCGCCTGCACTTCCACACTCCAACACGCAACACGCTCTCTATTCCTGTACTTAATGACACGTGATGTGAGACCTGAAGTGTGTAAGTGAATCATAAATCAATCTAATAACAATGTCAAGTCAAGTCAAGTCAAGTCAACTTTATTTATATAGCGCTTTTTACAATAGACATTGTCTCAAAGCAACTTTACAAAATCCAGGACCAACAGATACAAAAACCCCTGTTGAGCAAGCCGAGGGCGACTGTGGCAAGGAAAAACTCCCTGAAAATTACAGGAAGAAACCTTGAGAGGAACCAGACTCAGCAGGGCCCATCCTTCATGGGTGGCCTGGAGGATACTTTAAATAAATACACGATTTACACAAATCATACAAACACAGAATTAAATGATCTAAAAGTCATAACTGGTAATAAATAGATAAATAAACAATTAAATAATAATAGAGTTGTTATCCGCTCTAGTCTTCAATAAAGTCTGTAGTGATTTCTTGTCGTTGCAATTACTCCAGACCCGTCACATCTGACAGGAGAAGCATCGTTGTCCCGGCAGTCTCGACTTCAATCCTTAACCTCGGCGGGTGAACAGGTTTCCATCAGAATGCCCTCGGGGTAAAACAACAGAGAATGTAGTCAATAATGTACAATGCTAGTTGACAAACAGTTTTACAGAGAGTTTTAGACTCCGGCAGCCCTAATTATTACAGCATAACTAAAAGGGAGAGCGAGCAGGTAACTAGGTCATGAAGGCTTTCACAGGACATCAGCGCCCATCTCCCCACCGTCATCAAACCTGAGTGATCGGACAAGAGAGGCAGAACGACAGCAACCCAACATCCCTGATCACCACAAGTTTCTATGACCAAGAACCCCCAAGCTCTGCGCCTTTGTCTATACTAATCAAAAGCCTGAGAAAATAAATATGTTTTCAGTCTAGACTTAAACATTGAGACGTGTCCGAATCCCGAATAGAGGCAGGAAGATTATTCCAGAGTTGTGGAGCTTTGTAGGAAAACGCTCTTCCACCAGCCGTGATCTTTTTAATTTTAGGAACTATAAGTAACCCTGCATCTTGTGAACGAAGTGGACGCGCTGGGTTGTAGTGATTAATAAGTTCACTCAGATACTGTGGTACAGACCATGTAGCGCTTTATAAGTTAGTAAAAGTATTTTGTAATCAATGCGAAATTTAACTGGCAGCCAGTGTAGAGATGATAGAACAGGAGTAATATGGTCAAATTTTTTAGTTCTAGTTAGCACTCGAGCTGCTGCATTTTGAACTAACTGGAGTTTGTTTAAGGATCTACCAGAGCATCCAGTTAGAAGAGCATTACAATCATCTAACCGAGAAGTTATAAACGCATGGATCAGTTTTTCGGCGTCATTAACAGATAGTATATTTCTTATTTTAGAAATGTTACGCAAATGATAGAAAGCAACTCTAGTAATATTATTAACGTGTGTATCAAATGAGAGATCTGAATCTATTGTGACACCTAAGTTTTTTACATCTGGGCTGGAAGTAACAGAGAACGTGTTTAAGTTTAGCACCAGGTTAGACAACTTGTCTCTTGCAGCTTTAGAGCCAACAAGTAAAACCTCTGTTTTATCTGAATTGAGTAAAAGAAAATTACACGACATCCAGTTTTTTATGTCGTTTACACTTTAATCTTCTATCTTACTGATTGTGTCAGTATCATTTGGTTTGGCTGATATATACAGCTGTGTGTCATCTGCATAGCAGTGAAAGTTTATGCCATGTTTATGAATAATTTCACCTAGTGGAAGCATATAGAGTGTAAATAATAGCGGTCCCAGTACCGACCCCTGTGGAACACCATACTTTACTTTTGTAGTTTCCGAGCATTTATTATTTACATAAACGAATTGAGAGCGGTCAGTCAGATATGATTGAAACCAAGAGAGTGCGAGTCCTTTAACACCTACTGTATTTTCTAGCCTCTCCAGTAAAATGTTATGATCGACCGTATCAAACGCTGCACTAAGATCTAATAGAACAAGAAAAGAGACACATCCATTATCAGAAGACATTAACAACTCGTTAACTACTCTAATTAATGCGGTTTCGGTACTATGATTGGGTCTAAATCCTGATTGAAATTTTTCATGAATACAATTTTCATTCAAATAAGAACATAACTGTTTGGAAACGACTTTTTCTAATATCTTAGAGACAAAAGGAAGGTTTGAAATTGGCCTATAATTAGCTAGTACATGTGGATCAAGATTAGGTTTTTTAGTAAAGGAATGTGACTGAACCAGTTTGTACTTGTTTATTCTGTAGCTCTCTACCTTCACCAGTCATAGTGGTGATGACGGACGGGAATCAATCATTTTATTTGAAAATAAACTCACTAAGTCTAAAACTTATTATAATCTCTATCTATAATCAAGCAGAGATGTTCACAAGTCACAAAATACGAGTCCGAGTCGAGTCAGGAGTCAATATAATCTACACAGAACATATATTATAAATGTAGCGTAGAAATAAAGAAATAATCTGTAAGTTCAGATAAAAACAACAACAGATTAGCGAGTGTATTTAGCCGTTTTACTTCGTGTCTTTACTTTCCTCCTCATTGTGTAAATGAATGTAATTTCTGTAACAAGAAGGTTCCAGTTAAAAGCTTCAACTGATACGTTTTGTTTTCATTACAGAACAAAAGCGCTCGATAAATCACGGCACAGCGGCCAAAATCCCAAACACAGCAAAAACAATCATAACCGCTGCTTACCTTAGCTTCTGTTCTTCCAGATGCTATTACATTTATAAGCATGCGTCCCATTAGGAACAGAATCCGTTATTTTGTAAATGTGCTTATAATTAAAAACTTTTTAATTACAAACTTTTCCCGGTCGTGAAGTAAAACAGGAAGTCGTTAGAAAGCCGATCGAGCGTTTCATTACCACGTCATCTGTGTGACGCAAACTGAATAAATGCAAATAACAGCATTTCTTACTAACAATTACAATCAGAAGCTCTGATTGGTTCAGAAAGCGTCTTTCAACCATCAGCACCGATTCTGTAGGAGCGTTCCATTCACCCCGGCTGTTCCTGTGAAGTGCACTACGTAGGGTATTCCACCATTTTAAGTGAGATTCCAATCCAAAGGTAACGAGAATGTTCAAATGAAGTGAACTTCAGACTGTGTAGGGAGTAGGGAGCGACGCTTCATCACTAGCAGGGGTACCGTCTTATCCCTGAAAAAAACAGTGCAATGTTAACACAACCATTGCCAACCAAAAAACCAAAGGTGCCACAACCTGCAGGCAGACTGACTGACTAGCAGAATATTTATAATAATAATTATATATATACAGTGTATCACAAAAGTGAGTACACCCCTCACATTTCTGCAAATATTTCATTATATCTTTTCATGGGACAACACTATAGACATGAAACTTGGATATAACTTAGAGTAGTCAGTGTACAGCTTGTATAGCAGTGTAGATTTACTGTCTTCTGAAAATAACTCAACACACAGCCATTAATGTCTAAATAGCTGGCAACATAAGTGAGTACACCCCACAGTGAACATGTCCAAATTGTGCCCAAATGTGTCGTTGTCCCTCCCTGGTGTCATGTGTCAAGGTCCCAGGTGTAAATGGGGAGCAGGGCTGTTAAATTTGGTGTTTTGGGTACAATTCTCTCATACTGGCCACTGGATATTCAACATGGCACCTCATGGCAAAGAACTGTCTGAGGATGTGAGAAATAGAATTGTTGCTCTCCACAAAGATGGCCTGGGCTATAAGAAGATTGCTAACACCCTGAAACTGAGCTACAGCATGGTGGCCAAGGTCATACAGCGGTTTTCCAGGACAGGTTCCACTCGGAACAGGCTTCGCCAGGGTCGACCAAAGAAGTCGAGTCCACGTGTTCGGCGTCATATCCAGAGGTTGGCTTTAAAAAATAGACACATGAGTGCTGCCAGCATTGCTGCAGAGGTTGAAGACGTGGGAGGTCAGCCTGTCAGTGCTCAGACCATACGCCGCACACTGCATCAACTCGGTCTGCATGGTCGTCATCCCAGAAGGAAGCTGACGCACAAGAAAGCCCGCAAACAGTTTGCTGAAGACAAGCAGTCCAAGAACATGGATTACTGGAATGCCCTGTGGTCTGACGAGACCAAGATAAACTTGTTTGGCTCAGATGGTGTCCAGCATGTGTGGCGGCGCCCTGGTGAGAAGTACCAAGACAACTGTATCTTGCCTACAGTCAAGCATGGTGGTGGTAGCATCATGGTCTTGGGCTGCATGAGTGTTGCTGGCACTGGGGAGCTGCAGTTCATTGAGGGAAACATGAATTCCAACATGTACTGTGACATTCTGAAACAGAGCATGATCCCCTCCCTTCGAAAACTGGGCCTCATGGCAGTTTTCCAACAGGATAACGACCCCAAACACAACCTCCAAGATGACAACTGCCTTGCTGAGGAAGCTGAAGGTAAAGGTGATGGACTAAACCCAATTGAGCACCTGTGGCGCATCCTCAAGTGGAAGGTGGAGGAGTTCAAGGTGTCTAACATCCACCAGCTCCGTGATGTCATCATGGAGGAGTGGAAGAGGATTCCAGTAGCAACCTGTGCAGCTCTGGTGAACTCCATGCCCAGGAGGGTTAAGGCAGTGCTGGATAATAATGGTGGTCACACAAAATATTGACACTTTGGGCACAATTTGGACATGTTCACTGTGGGGTGTACTCACTTATGTTGCCAGCCATTTAGACATTAATGGCTGTGTGTTGAGTTATTTTCAGAAGACAGTAAATCTACACTGCTATACAAGTTGTACACTGACTACTCTAAGTTATATCCAAGTTTTATTTCTATAGTGTTGTCCCATGAAAAGATATAATAAAATATTTGCAGAAATGTGAGGGGTGTACTCACTTTTGTGATACACTGTATATACTGTATATACTATATATATATATAATTATCACATGTAACTAATGGTAAAACATGCTGACGCTAGAGACTCTTGTTGTTCACGAGTCATGAGTCGAATCATCTGAAACGAGTCCCGATCTCTGCTTAGAATAGAATGAATAGAGTTAAAGTTACAGCTGTATTAAAACTTCTTAGGCTTAAAATAAAGGGATTTTATGGAGGTCCTTCCTAAATCTGGTTCCTCTCAGTGGTTTTATGCTTAGTAGGGGTTTTGATCCTGAAAAGTTCTACAATAGTTCTATAATAAATGAGACTTGACTTGATTATAAAAGACATTATTATGGTTAATGGAGAACACTGAGGTCTAGACATTTTCGGCAGATACTCATCATATCACACAGGAGCATTGTTGGCATTGTTGGCACAGCAGACTCAATTAACCATAGATGGGTAAACAGGTTTTCTGCACAATTACTTTCTATGAAAAGGCTAATCAACAGCCAGAATAAAACCATTAATAGATAAATATGTTTTCAGTCTAGACTTGAACATTGAGACATATCCGAACTGGATCCTCTGATCATCTTTACTCATCAGAGACTCTCAGGCTTTCCTGGATGCTGCTTTTTTACCAAACCATGATTACAATCACCTGTTCACATCACCTGTTTATAATCACATAATATTTAGTGTTTTCAGCCCTAAATTTCCCCCGTCCCAACTTCTTTTGGAATGTGTTGAAGGTCTGAAATGGAGGAATGGATTTTTATTAATAAATGAAATGAAGTTGAGCAGATAAAAGATGAAATATCTCAGCTTCATCCTGTCTGTCATCAAATAAAATTCAATGTAAAAAACTCTGTGTTTTTATTATTTACATTTTATATCCTGTCCCAACATTTACTGATTTGGGGTTGTACATAAAAGTATACACATAGATGCAGAGAATGCTCACCTAGCAGGAGAATCAGTAAACAGATAAGGCTAAGAAGAAAGCTGAAACTAACCTTCT
The DNA here is from genome assembly GCF_030014385.1 of Trichomycterus rosablanca. NCBI lineage: Eukaryota > Metazoa > Chordata > Actinopteri > Siluriformes > Trichomycteridae > Trichomycterus > Trichomycterus rosablanca. The sequence continues at coordinate 87,247,412 of NC_085988.1, read as the reverse complement.
CACTACAACACCACATGTCTGAACCACAGGTTCACCCTACTGTGGTCAGGAACAGCGTCAGCACAAAGTAAAACTCTGGTAAACGTCTTACATTACTAAAGCTGATTAATAATTAACTAGCTATTAATAATATAAATAATATAATATTTAATTTAAAAATGCACGTTGCCTGTATTCCTTCTACCTCAAACAGGTTTGGTATAAATAATAGCGATGTGGGCACTCCTGGTTCAGCTGGTGCTGGCGCCACAGTTCTGGTAAAGCGGCAAAACAAATAATCTAGCGGCTAAACATTGTGTTAATACCCCGTCATTTCAGGAATCTGTGTAATCGCTCTACAGGTGTCGAAATTAAGGACAAAGGAGGACGAAAGGTCCCGGTAACTAAGGGTGGGTTTATAAAATCGATTTTTCAATCCAAATCGATCTTTATTTGAATGCTCCAATATCGATTCATTCAACGCGAGATCGATCTTTAAAACGAGCCTCTTTTCACGGTGTACACGGAAATCTGTTACCACTTTAATCTCGCGTGACCAGCCACTGTTTTTTTTTGCGAGATCTAACCTGCACATCAGTTCGGTATGGCTGTAGCTCAAGTAAAGATAAACCTAAACCTGAGGGCAGACGTGTGGTGCCACGTGTCCCGAGACCACCACCAGGTCCAACGTTTTAAATCTGGAGGAACGTGAAGCCGGCGGATTTCTCACGGCATGACGTACGTGTCCACCAGAGGGAGCGCTTCAGCTGGGTAAAGCTAGTAAATCATTCATCCTAATAGAAAGGGGAACCCTGTATCTTTCCCATAAAAATAATACTTCCTGGTGGCAGCGGTAAATGGTTCGCCCAGAATGACAGAAACTTTCCCTGCATATAAACGCCATAAGGAGTGTACCTACTGCTTCTGTGTTAACTAGACTGGTGAATCGCGGGGAAAGAGTTCACGTTCACTGCAATCGCGGTACCATTGTAAAAGAAACGCAAGCATAGTTTATGCCGTTTGAGCCACTGTGCACTGTTTCTCAGCGGAACATAAAAAAGCCCGAGTACAAGTTCACCAGTGGGAGTTCACATAAAATTTCCTTGCGCATCCTAAATAAGTGAGAGCTTTGACGTGCCTGATTACCGAGCCAAACAAACGAAATGCCTGCGCACTTACCTGTGATGAACTGGTCCGACCAAGACCTAAGTGAGGCAATGTTCTTATTTATGTTAGAATGAAAGGAGTCGGACCCAAGACGCAGAGTTAAAGTTGCTTTTGCAACTATATTTATTAACAGAAAATAAAAACACAATATAATTAAAAAACCCAAACGAGAAACAAAAGAGAATCGGAGAAGTTCCAATCTGGCCGCCGGGTGGCGTTGACTCACTGGAACCTAGGAAACAACAGAAATGAAAAAACAGCAAATCAAAGGTGCGAGCCTCGAACCAAGGTTGCAGGCTCCACAGCACGCGAGCCTACCACTGCTCTAACCAGCAGTTACACACAAACAGAGCAGGAGCACAGATAAGGCGCTCCTAAGGTCATACAGCAGCTCAACAAGAGTTGCGGAAAGAAAAGTCAAATTACACGCTCAGGGTAGATTCGAACCCACACTGTAAATTATAATAGCTGTCTTGACTTAAATTAACTTAGTAAACTTTACTCAATTAGCAACAAAATGCTATTCTTACTCGTTGTTATTAAGTTTTAATTACTCATAGGGGGAAAAAACACTTTAATTATTGTTTTTGAGTGAATATAACTTAACACTGTTAAGTAGTATCAAAGGATGCCTTGTGAGCATGCGCAGTAGCTGTGTTCAGTCACCCGCTCTCCAGACAGGACTGGCGGCCACAGCAACGGAGTCGAAGAAGAGAAAAGGCACAGAAACCGTGTGGTTCATTTCAAGTCTTGGTTTGTTTTTAAGGATAATAAGGTAAGTTATTAAGCAAACAATATGTGTATGACTTTGTGTATCTGAGTCCTGCCATATCTTTAAGTCGTACATGTGTGAGCATGAATGGTTACGTCGCGTATTGAAGAGTATAACGCGAGATATAAAGCCAGAAAAAACTATTTAGCCAAATATAAAGAAAAACTTGTGGCTCTGAAAAGTTGGTCCATGCTTGAAACCTTCCACACTCGCATCCGTGGCTCACACGTAATGAGCTTAATGTTACCCCAGCTAGCAGAGAACATTCTAAGAACATTAAAAAAATAACGAAACGTTAAAAAAAAGGTTAACCTGAATACACTATTCTAAGAACTGAAAACGTTCAGAAAACGTTCTACTAACCAAAAATTGTTGCACTACAGTTCGACAGACCCCAGCAGACTCCACACAGCTCAAACTTGTTCAGGCATGTTTTAGAGATTTCCCACCACCATCTCAGATCATCAGAGCAGTTATAAACAAATGATAACTGCTCAAAACCCACTCCACAAAAGTGGAAAAGCAGTGTTGGATGAAGTACACAAACCATGTGCTTGAGTTAAAGTAAAGATAATCAAGGTAAACTATTACTCCAGTAAAACAGAAGTACTCCCTTTAGACCTCCACTTGAGTAAAAGTACAGTCTGAATCATTGGCCAAGTGCATGCAAGGAATTTGCTTTTGGTTAAAACCAAACACATTTATTACATAAGGGATAAAACAATGTTTTCACACAGCATTTCAGATCCCCACATATGAATCCCCAAATATGAACAAATGGAAATGGAAATATATAATGTACTACTGCAGAATCCATCATTTCATGACTCCATGGCCTTCTGACAAGGTGGTATGGTAATGTATTTGTTTTCGTCTTTGTCTGGACAGAGATATTTAAAACAAAAACAAACAAACAAACAAAAAAAGTTTTCACAAAAATATTTTCACAAATATCCGGATACGTGAAGACGGGGTATGATGGGCAAGGCTGAAAGGCAGTGTAGGCAGAAGATGGCATTGTGACAATGATCAATATTTCCTTGTAATGTTGTTTTTGTTTGGTTTCATACAGATTCTGACAGCAATGAGGCCTGGGCACAAGTGTCTGTTGGGGTGCTGACAGTCATCAGTGAGGATGTGCCTCTCTCTCCAAATCGTCTCCACCTTGACCCGGTGTCTACTGCCATCATTGTTGAAGGAGGTGTTGTAATGGACAATCTACAGAACCTACCCCAAGCAATGTGCCTCTTGTTTGGGTTGTCATATGCTTTACACTTGGACTACCCTAAAGCAATGAAAAACACTTTTAACTTCATTCAGAGAGTGATGCTAGGCTTGGGCGAGAACAAACTCTCACCAAAACTACAAAGTCTTAAAAATCTCCTGTTGAGTAAAAATTAACTGATCAAAAGTCATCTTTGGCATTAGATCTCACATTTTGAGATGGTCGATTATACATTTTAATTTAGTTAACTAAAGGCATTCCTTTCAAATTAACTGATGGTGGGTTCATCAGCAAGTTATGTTTAAAGGCTGCCAGTTTATGTTCATTTCTATGAGATCTGCCACTCATTGATCTGTGAAATAGTTGCACTCTGTGAAACCTTTTATAACTGACGACTTTTCAGACTGTCAGTTCTTTACCAAGTTTACTATGCAAACTGTGTTATTACAGAAGTAAAGCTGTTGTGTATATTTTTTATATTTATTTTATTTTAAAAAATCCTATTTTTTTCTATTGATTTATTATTGATTATTATTATTGATTTTTTTTTTTTTTTTTACTTTAATTACTTTTTGTTTTATTGTAATACTGGCATATATCAACACCGATATATAAACCAAAGCCAACCCTGGTCTGAGCCCTTTGTGTTTTTCTGAAAAACAAATAAATCATAATAGAACTTTAAACCATGTCATTACCTTTTTATTATGTGAAAATGTAAATGGGATTATTTTAAGAAGATGGAATCTGTTTTTCATTATTGTGTACTGGATGTTTGAAGCACTTAAGTTACATGAGTAACACTTACTTGGTCTTTTTAAGGCAATCGGTTTGCATGCTTTTGTCAAGTAAATCAAACTGTTGTTCAAGTAAATACAACCGACAAATTCTAAGTTGCAGAAAATACCACATTAGTTAGTCCAACTTAAATAAATGTGTTATTTGTAATGCACACATAGTTGATTCCACTTGAAATTATTTAGTTGTGTGAAATAATACTTTTGAGTAGTCCATAATAAGTCAGAAGTACATCTAAAGTAAATTATCAAGTACTCTATACATGTTTTTTTAGTTAATTAAACTCAAGTGTGAGTAAACTGTACTTAATAAGCATTAGTTACAGCAACATACAATATCTTAGTACACTTTACTTAGTTTTTTTAAGGCAATCGGTTTGCATGGTTTTTTTAAGTAAGGTTAACTAATTAGAATTTACAGTGCAGATCACCCGGACTCAAGGCGAGCGCTCTAAGCCCTTTAATACTCCGGCGCTAGAGAATGCCCTGGCTTTAGCGGTAAGAAAGCTGCCTACAAAGACAGCTTGGAATTAGCCGTTAGCCGCCTGATAACACTGCAGGACGGAAAACAGCGCTTTCAAAAACAAAAGCAGCACGTGGGCTGCGTAACAATCGCACCAACTGTCCCTATGGAAAAATAAAAGCCCTGACTACCTCAGCCTTGCGACTTACTCACCCGACCATCCTTGTGACGCCCGGGGTACCGTCTTATCCCTGAAAAAAACAGTGCAATGTTAACACAACCAATGCCAACCAAAAAACCAAAGGTGCGACAACCTGCAGGAAGACTGACGCTGCTTAAATAGAGCAGGCTCAGCTGCAGGCTGTCAGCACTAATTAGCTAAGTAGGTACTTAAAGGTTGGTTACTGGTGTTCTGTAACGCCGACGACGCTGGGAAGCAGACCTTCGTTCACCAGACGTCGCCGGAACCCTAACAGTTTAAACAAAAAATGACTCTTTATCTTGAAGATGAAGAAATAACAGATGCAGCAAAGCAAGCAAGGAAAATATGTCGTGGTATTGGAGATGAAGGGTTGAATGCCAGTGGGCTTAGTGATGATGAAAAAAAAGTGCTAAACACATTATGGAACTTTTTCGAAGGTCAGTTGAGAGTAAATGTGAATTTCAGAATCCATAGACTACACTTACTGCAGTACAGACAAAAACAAGGAGAGTGCATCGATGATTTTGTGACTAGAGCCAGAACTTTAGCACTAATTGAGCTTATCATTGCGAGCACTCCACATGATGCTCTGCGGAACGATCTTTACAGCAAACCTAAAGCATACCTTATTGCTGATGTGCTGGCAGAAGGGTGGAAATATGAGGCTCTGTCAGCAGGCAATGAACAGTTACATCAGCTTGGGTTATCACACACTGAAAAAATCCATGTTATGACGAGAGGTCGAACGTGCCAGAGATGCGATACACACCACCAGCCACGCCAGTGTCCAGCATATAATGACGTGTGCTCTGCATGTGGCAAAAAAGGACAGCGAAAACAAAACTCCAGTCGAAGTCTCGACCACCACACAGCAAGCATCGTACTTACAGTGGTGTTCAAAAAAATAGCAGTGATTTCAAAAAAGCGAATAAAGCACAAAATCATTATAATAACTTTTATTTCTTTTATAAACTTTTATAAATACTTCACTTTCAATTCTAAATCAAAACATTAACAACATTTAGCCAGTTTGTGTTCATCCTTTACAGAAAGTTAAGAAAAATGAATATTAGGCTGTTCAAAATAACAGCAGTGCAGCATTTTTCTTTAAAAACTCAAAAAATTATCTATAAACTAAAAAAAAGGTTTCACTTTACTTTAAATTACTGAACTAATATGTAGTGGCAGAACAATTGTTTCTGAGATCTGTGTTGCATGGAGTCGATTAACTTCTGGCACCTCTGAACAAGTATTCCAGTCCAGGATGATTAGACGACATTCCACAGTTCTTCTGCAATTTTTGGTTTTGCCTCAAAAAGAACATGTTTCAGACATCAGAACACAAGTTCTCTATGGGATTGAGGTCAGGGGATTGTGCTGGCCACTTTATTACCTCCATCTTGTTTGTCTGTAACCAAGATGTTTTGGGTCATTGTCATGTTGAAACACCCATTTTAAGGACATTTCTTCTTTGACATAGGGCAACATGATCTCCTCAAGTATTCTGATATATTTAATCTGATCCATGATCCCTCGTATGTGATAAATAGGCGTAACACCACGGTATGAGAAACATCCTCATATCATCATTTTGTACCACCATGCTTTACTGTCTGCACAGTGTACTCTGGCTTGAATTCGGTGCTCAGGGTCGTCTGACATACTGTCTACGTCCACTAGACCCAAAAAGAACAATTTTGCTTTCACCAGTCCACAAAATGTTGAGCCGTTTCTCTTTGGACCGTCAATGTGTTCCTTGGTAAATTTTACCCCATTCAGGACGTCTGTTTCTTAACAACGGGACTTTGCAAGAAGTTCTTGCTGGTAAATCGTCTTAATCATCTTCTGTACTCACTGGTAACTTCAGATCTTCCTAATTCTTTCTGGAGGTGATCACTGGCTGAGTATTTGCCATTTTGGCTATTCTTCGATCCTTTCGACCAGTAGTTCCACGCTTCCTTCTGCATCTTTCGATCATTTTAGCTGAGCAGCCGATAATTTGCTGCACTTCTCTGTATGATTTTCCCTTTACAATCAACTTTTTAATCAAAGTACGCTGTTCATCAAAACAATGTCTGGAACAACCCATTTTACCAGTATTTCAGAAGGAAACGCGCTATGACCAACCTGTGCAACATTTGCCCCCCTCCTACCTTAAATAAGGGCCAAAATTGACACCCGTTCTTCTGCAGAATTAATGACTTCACCAGTTGAACTCCTCACTGCTATTATTTTGAACAAGCCCTTTTTACAGTTTTTTTCAACTGCTTACACACTAAATATTTGCTTGTCACACAACTTTTTAAACATGTCTTTCAAACACCATAACCCCACACCAAATCTGCAAAACCATACACTAATTCTCAGTGTCTGACTCAGTTTTTAATTTCCTAAAACACATTTTGCAAAACTCCACACACAATTTTCTACCTAATACACAAAAATCAAACAGGAAGTAACTTGATTTCCTTTTTCAAACACAACCTATCAAAATGCCACACTAAATCACCAGTGCTTCACTCTCACTCCTCACATGTGCAAACACTCATTACTTTATTGAACACCAAAGAATCATTAGCATAGGTCACATATTGACATAGGTCAAGATGTCTGTTTTGAACAATGAATGACAACGCAGAGAGAGCCAGGAGAGTTGGAGGTAGAGGCAGACCACAAGGAGTTCGGGTTTGAGGAGGAGGAGTTGGAAGGAGAGGAAGGGGACAAGAGTGACAGGGAAGAGGACGAGGGCAAAGAAGGGAAGCAAAGAGAGCGATTGAGGAATTTTTCTCCACATGGCGCTGGCGATATGATCGTCGTCCCTTTGCTCGCATTCCACTTCTCCAGGCAATAGAGGAAGCATGTGGCGACATTGACGCTGCCTCTATTCAAGGATGGATGCGCCATGCAAGAAGGTTCTTTCCTCTGTGTTTAGCAAGAGAGGACATAGCATGCGACGTGGATGAAGTACTGTGACCAGACCCAGCCCGGAGGAGAGATGAAGCCTAGACACAGACCCAACCCCTACCCTCCCCCCAACCAACACACACACACACACAATTAATTTTTTGGTAAAAAATAAAATTCTTTGTTTGAAATGAGCTTTTTCATAGATGTGTTTGGTTTCTGTCCAACTACATGTGGTGGTTGGATTTTTTTCTACTTATGTGATGTACAAACATTGTATTTAGAGCAGCAAATGATTTGGAAAAAATAAATATTTTTGGTTTCAATACTGCTTCTGTGTGTTGTGAGTATATTCCACCTTCTCTCTGCACGTTTGTATGGAAATAAACGTAGAATCCCATGAAAGACAGAAGAGCTTTAGGTTTTAAACATCAGTGTGTACATGATGTATCCAAAATGTCATATTATGACAAAAGTGTTTGCAATTTGAGGTCAATGCTTGCTTTTGAGATGTGTTTATGACATTTTGAATGTTGTGTGCCATTTTGCTTGAGATTTGAGGCATTTTGCATTTTGCGTGAGCAATTGTGGGTTTTGTGTGTAGAGTTTTGAAAAATAGACACAGAATTTTGAAAATGTGTGTAAACAGTTGTTAAAAACTGTAATCAATGCTTCCATTACTCAGAATGAGCGACATGCACGTCCTAATTGTTGGGTTTGTTTTGTTTATATTACTCTACTACACTTTCAAGTAAATAATTTGCACTTCTACTAAAAACAGTGATTTATCAGGTTAATGGTGTTGGACCGCTATTTTTTTGAACACCACTGTACCCTAACCCAACATAAGCAAAGGGGAGAGTCACACATTGATAGCATTGATGATAATGATAATGAAAACATAGAGGAATGCTGGTACCAACGACATTTTTATTCTATCACTGTCATTGCAAAGTGCACACATAGCATCCATGTCAAACCACCCCGAGATGAAGCGTACACAACTCACCTCACATGTCAGATTGTACGCATACACTACGCCTGAAAATGACACAGGTGCTTCTGGGAATACGCTCCCACTGCGTACATTCAAGCAAATGTATGGAACAAACTATCATGCCATGAAAAACCTTGGACCAGCACTCAACATAAAACTGACGTCATATAGCGGTGATGAGATCCCTTGTTTTGGTGTTATTGACATTCCATGCCAGTACAAAGAGTCTAGGTGGGTCATTGCAAAGTTCTACATTGTGGACGTACCAGGGCCAGCTGTAGTTGGATTACCCACGAGTGAATTGCTGAATCTGGTAACTGTCCATGTTGACGCGATGGCGGCAGTAATCAAAAAACACAGCTTAAGAAACTCTGCTCATTAAAAAGCATATCTGATATCACCAAGCTAATGGAGGCATACCCCAATCAGTTTGACAGGATTGGTAGTTTCAGTAGAACAGCCAAGCTCATCCTAAAGGCGGATGCAAACCTGTTCATTGACACAACAGGAAAATGCAGCATACATATCAAAGACAAGCTACAGAAAGAACTCGACAAGCTTGTTGAGCAAGGTGTTCTGCAAAAGGTGGAAGAACATACCGATTGGTGCTCCAGCCTCACGTTCAGCACTAAAAAAGACTCTTTGTTCCCTGCGTATATGCTTAGATCCACAGAAACTAAATGGTAGTCTAAAAAGATGTCCACACAAAATTCCAGCCGTCGAAGAGCTTAACCCAAAATTTGCAAATGCAAAAGTGTTCAGCAAACTCGATGCAAAAGCAGGATATTGGTCAATACACCTGGATAAAGATTCACAACTTCTGACCACATTCCAAACTCCATTCGGACAATACTGCTGGAAACATTTGCCATTTGGACTGAGTGTCTCTCAGGACCTTTTCCAAGCCAAGATGGATCAGATCCTTGAAGGTCTTCATGGTGCAGTGAGCATAGCTGATGATGTAGCAGTGTATGGAGAAAGTGAGGAAGATCATGATAAAAATCTCCTCAATCTGTTGTTTTCAACAGTGACAAGTGCACAATAAAAAAACAAGCATCTCATTCTTTGGCAATCTCTATACAGAGAACGGTATTAAACCAGACCCTGCCAAGGTCAGTGAAATGCCAACCCCCCAAAACAAAGATGATCGACATAGATTCATGGGAATGCTGAACTACTTGTCACCATACATACCAACATTTGCAGACGAAGCGCACACACTGCGAGGGTTAAAGTCGAAATCACTATGGACATGGGATACTGACCACCAGAAATGCTTTGAAGATTTAAAGACAACAATCACTGTGGATGCCAGGCTAAAGTACTATGACCCAGAAGTTCCCCTGACTATTGAGGTAGATGCATCACAAAAAGGTTTAGGTGTTGCACTGGTGCAGGACAACAGGCCCATCACCTTTGATTCAAAAACACTTGCCATAGTGTATGGGATTCAACGTTACCATACATATCTATATGGTAAGCCTTTCTTGTGGTAACAGACCATAAACCACTGGTCACCATATGTGCAAAACCATTGCTCTCCACACCGCCATGGCTTCAGCGCATGTTGATCAAGACACAAGGGTACAACTACCAGGTCATATATCGCCCTGGAAGCCAAATGGTCCTTGCCGACACTCTCAGCAGGTTACTAAACCTGGAAAACCAAGGTGACATCGAGCTTGATGAGCGCACTGATGGAATAGATGTAGAAACCGAAGATCCAGAACTTCACACTGTTGCTATAATCAACTTTTCTCACTCTTCGCGCAGAGACTGGAGAAGATGCAAGACTCAGCACACTGAAGGAGTTAATCCATCAAGGATGGCCAGACAGGATACAAGATCTGCCAGAAGACATGCGTGCTTACTGGTCTTTCAGAGATAAACTTGCAGTGGAGGCAGGAGTCATATTCAAGGGCAGACAAGTGCTCATTCCAGACTCCATGAAGGACACCAAGGTGTAGAAAAAACACGTCGCCTATCTACTGGATAAAGATGAATGACGACATTGAAAGATCCTGTAGTACTTGTGCAGAACATCAAGATGCAAACCCAAAAGAACCTCTTGTTGCACTCAAAACACCCTCAAAACCTTGGCGATTTATTGCTTCTGACATATTTGAAGTCAGTAGACGACAGTATTTATTGACTGTAGACAGATATTCCAAATATCCAGACTGGGGAATAAAGCACATCACTACACCACACTATGGATTTATTAAAAGGCATGTGCGACACATTAAATCAGTTGTGAAGAAAACTTTGAAACATGGAGGTGAGCTACAGAGGGCAATGCTACATGTTCATGCAACCCCTATCATTCACCTGCAGAGCTACTCTCTGGGAGACCAATTACCACACTTCATGGTGTCAAGTCATGGTGACCCAGGCAAGGAGGAGCAAAGACTGCACCTAGAACGGCGATCGTCAGAAATGAAACACCATCATGATCGTTGCAGCCGCAAAGATCTACCTCCACTCTATCCTGGACAGCATGTGAGAGTGCTGGACAAGGAGAATAGGACCTGGCACCCAGGTACAGTTGTGCAGAAGTGCACTGAACCTAAAAGCTACCTGATCACGACACCTAGTGGAAACGAGATCAGGCGCTCCAGATGTCATCTTCGTGCGGATTTTGCTCCAGTAACGCAGCAAATTCACAAGAAGATCAGCTTTGCAGAACCACAATGGTGGATTATGTATAGGGTCAGAATAATACCCAGAGCGGGAGGGCAGTCCACCCTGATGATCGCTCTAGTATATTGATATACATTTTTCTGTGAAGGAAAAAAATAATGATTATTTCCTGAGACTGTTTATTAGTTCAGCTAGATGTAAATCAGCAGTTGTTGTTGTGTTAGCCTGAATCAGGATCTGAGAGAAAGATTTTGGTTATTGACTGTTAAAATATGTGCAAGACAGTGTTGCCAACTCCTCAGTAAGGAAAGTAGCTATTGGCTGTCGAACTGGTCGATTACCTTTCTCTGGCGTTTCTCGCAGCGCTACGGTTCCCAAAAGCCACCGTGCTGATTAGCGCTAACTCGTGTTGGAAGCCGATGCTTGTAGTGAAGTGAATCCTCTCACAAATCGATTCCTCAAAGCTGAATCAGACTCACGAGTCGATTCCCCACTTAAACCATCGTTTCCCTGTTTTCTTTCCCGACTTGTGTGTCAGGTGATTGGTGGAGTGAGTAGCTGGTTGGCTGACCACGATCGTGGGTTCCACCTAGGGCTTTTCCCCTCTTAGTCGTAGTTAGGAAGGTTAGGTAATAAATAAATAAATCCGGGTAAATAAACCGATTTCCAGTTTGAAGAATCATAGATTCGATTTTTTCAGCTTTAAATGAAACAGAAGTGAAAGCAATCGCCTGAGAGCAAGTGTGAAACAAACAGAACATGCCAGTGGGTGGATTTACACTTCTTAAAGCAGGCGAGATCATGCTGACGAAGTGTAACTTATTAACTCTGCAGCCCTTTTCACAGCATACGGACACAGAGAAGTTACCAGCAGTAGTTATAACCAGCAGTAAGAAATTAGGAGTCACAATATTACATTACAGAACAACCTACAGCAACAAGTCAATCAGATAACTGCTGTCTAAATACTTTTGACTCTCTTACACACCTTACTTTACTCAGTCAGACTAAATACCAAGTCCAAGATGTTTGTGGACAGTCACAAAAAGTGCACAGCAGAAGAGAGTGGAATTTTAGGACTGTTACTTCACAGAGTGTTCAGAGCATTTCCTGTCTCAACCCAGCATATCAAACACCAACAGACCCAATATCACCGAAACAGCATCAGTGAGACAGTCAGAGAGTGAGACAGAGAGCAGGTGAGAGGGTGAGCACTCCTACACTCCTTCTTCAGCAACTCTTATTAAGGTAAAGTTTTTACATTATTTACATCATACATATTCATCTGTTTTCTGGATTGATCAAAAACGAACAATATTTAATTTAGTTGAAGTTTAGATTATTCTGGTACAGACGTGTGCAGTATAATGAAATCTCTCCACTCTTCATCAGTGCAGAAATATTTATTTTATATAAATAATTTAAATAATATTATATATATTATAATATAAATAGTTTAAACAAAACTCTAAACATAAAATATATCATATTAACGTACATTAGAAAAGTGCACACATATAAACTATATCCAAACATTTCTGAGTGTACAGAGTAATAATAATAATAATCATGTCAGTAAGTAAAATGTATTTATATATTTATGCAGCACTTTTCACAGATAAGAATCACAAAGTGTTTTACAGAAACATTACATAACATAAAATATACACACACATCTATATAATAACACACACATCTATATAATATACACACACATCTATATAATAACACACACATCTATATAATATACACACACATCTATATAATATACACACACATCTATATAATATACACACACATCTATATAATAACACACACATCTATATAATATACACACACATCTATATAATATACACACACATCTATATAATAACACACACATCTATATAATAACACACACATCTATATAATAACACACACATCTATATAATATACACACACATCTATATAATATACACACACATCTATATAATATACACACACATCTATATAATATACACACACATCTATATAATAACACACACATCTATATAATAACACACACATCTATATAATAACACACACATCTATATAATAACACACACATCTATATAATATACACACACATCTATATAATATACACACACATCTATATAATAACACACACATCTATATAATATACACACACATCTATATAATAACACACACATCTATATAATAACACACACACATCTATATAATAACACACACATCTATATAATATACACACACATCTATATAATAACACACACATCTATATAATAGCACACACATCTATATAATAACACACACATCTATATAATATACACACACATCTATATAATAACACACACATCTATATAATAACACACACATCTATATAATAACACACACATCTATATAATAACACACACATCTATATAATAACACACACATCTATATAATATACACACACATCTATATAATATACACACACATCTATATAATAACACACACATCTATATAATAACACACACATCTATATAATAACACACACATCTATATAATAACACACACATCTATATAATAGCACACACATCTATATAATAACACACATCTATATAATATACACACACATCTATATAATAACACACACATCTATATAATAACACACACATCTATATAATAACACACACATCTATATAATATACACACACATCTATATAATATACACACACATCTATATAATATACACACACATCTATATAATAACACACACATCTATATAATAACACACACATCTATATAATAGCACACACATCTATATAATATACACACACATCTATATAATAACACACACATCTATATAATAACACACACATCTATATAATAACACACACATCTATATAATAATACATGTGATACATGTGGGTGGAGGAGCGCTGATATATACACGAGAGCCTGAACATGCAGTGCTCTGTCAGTAATGGTTGCAATCTTAAACTGGATCCTAAACTGCATAAAAACATAAATAATACAGTAATGTAAGTGTAGTGCAGTGTTTGTAACTGTGTGTAGTGTGTAACTGTGTGCAGTATAATAATAATAATAATACATTTTATTTATATAGCGCTTTTCAAGATACTCAAAGACGCTTTACATAAGACAAATAATCAAAACAAATACGTACATACACCATACAAATCATAGTACAAAATCAAAATAGTACATCAACATCAAGAATAATTAAGATAAAAACAAAGAGAGCAGCATAAGACAGTTCATTAAAAATTAGCTAAATTATGAGAGAGAACAACAAATATAGAACAATTTCTTAAAATTAGACAGAAGCAGGACAGATTTACATGCAATCAGGAAACTGAAAACTTTACAAGTTTTAGGATCTAGGACTTCACATTTCTGTCGTGATCTAAGTATAAAAACTATTAAAAAGAATAGCAAAAATAAAAGCATTTATTTTGTGTTGTTACAAGTTAAATGCCACTCTGAATAGATGAGTTTTGAGAAGTGACTTGAATTTGGACAGGTCAGGACAATCTCGTAGGTGTTTGGGGAGAGCATTCCATAAAGATGGAGCAGCTATGGAAAAGGCCCTGTCACCCCAGGTCCGGTGCTTGGTCCTAGAGGGTATGGACAGTAGGTTAGCCTCAGAAGAGCGAAGGCTACAGGAGGGAATGTGCTGATGGAGCAGGTCGGTGAGGTAGGATGGGGCCTGATTATGGAGAGCTTTGTGAGTGAATAGAAGAATTTTGAATTGAATGCGTTGAGCAACGGAAAGCCAATGAAGTTTTTGGAGAACAGGTGTAATATGATCACGGGAGCGAGTATGAGTAAGGAGGCGAGCAGCTGAATTCTGGATATACTGAAGTTTTTTTAGGATTTTGTTAGATGTACCATAAAGGATGCTATTGCAATAATCAATTCTGGATGTAATAAAAGCATGAATCAAGGTTTCGGCGGCAGAAAAGGAGAGTGATGGACGTAGACGTGCTATGTTTTTTAGATGAAAGAAAGCAGTTTTGGTGATGTGATTTACATGGCGGTCAAAAGAGAGGTTGCTATCAAAAATTACACCAAGATTTCGGATGTTAGAAGACGGAGACAAAGTGTCATTATCAATGGTAATTTGAAAATTTTTTGTGGTTTTTGCCAGGGTTGTAGGACCTACGATGATCATATCTGATTTTTCACAGTTTAATTTGAGGAAATTAGCTTTCATCCACAATTTCATTTCAGTGATGCAATTTGTCAGAGTGGAGTGAAGTTCAGTATTAATGGATTTGGAGGAGATGTAAAGCTGAATATCATCAGCATAGCAGTGGAAATGTAAACCATGCCGACGTATGATGTCACCAAGGGGGAGCATATAAAGAATAAACAAAAGGGGACCTAACACTGAGCCTTGGGGAACGCCTTGGGACAGTGGAGCAATGGCAGAACTACAATTGTTGATATTAACAAACTGTTGTCTGTTTATGAGATATGACCTTAACCACAAAAGGGCAGTACCAGTGATGTTGACAGAGGATTCAAGGCGGGACAGAAGAATGGAGTGATTAATGGTGTCAAAAGCTGCAGTAAGATCAAGGAGGACGAGAATATTAATTTGTCCAGAGTCTGAGGAAAGAAGAAGGTCATTTGTGACTTTGAGGAGGGCTGACTCAGTGCTGTGCTGGGGGCGGAAACCAGACTGAAATGATTCAAATAGATTATTGGAATTTAGGTGATCTTTGAGCTGTGAGGCAACAACACGTTCCAGTATTTTCGACAGAAATGGAAGATTGGAAATGGGCCGAAAGTTACTCATAATGTTAGAGTCAAGTCCAGGTTTTTTAAGTATGGGAGTAACAGCAGCCAATTTGAGTGATTGAGGGACTGAGCCAGAACTAAGAGAGGAATTGATTATCTCTGTGATAAGTGATGAGATAACTGGAAAACAACCCTTAACAAGTTTTGATGGAGCAGGATCCAAAACACAAGTGGAGCTTCGCATCCCTGTTAAGATCTCAGATAGGTCCAAAAGAGACACAGGTGAGAACTGAGACAGAGGCTGGGTAATAAATTGAGATGAGATAGGCGGAGAAACAGAGATGACAGGGGAAACTGTCAGAAAATTGTGGATATTCTCAACTTTTGTTTGAAAAAATGAGAGGTAAGAGTTACACTTGTCAACTGTAAAGGAATTGGTAGTATTGTCAACTGGTTTGAGAAGTTTATTTATTGTGGAAAAGAGAGTCTTAGGATTTGTTGATCCAGCATGTATGAGTTCGGAATAGTAAGTGGATCGGGCTGCCGTAAGAGCGTCTTTGTAATGTTGAAGATAATCAGAATAAATCTGATAATGTACTGTTAGACCGGTTTTCTTATAAAGTCTTTCAAGCTGGCGTTTACGGGATTTCATTTGGTGAAGCTCAATTGTGTACCATGGTGCGGAATGACTAAAAGAAACAAATTTGGTTCTCAAAGGAGCCAGCTCATCAAGACATGAGGCGAGTATGTCATTATAGTAATCGACAAGGTCAGATGAATTACTAGACAGTACAGGACAGACAGACATCTTTTTAACAAGAGAATCTGAGAAAGCAGAGGGAGAGATATATTGAAGATTCCTGAAGGATATTTTACGTTTAGCTCTAGTGATGGGCCTAGTGACCTCAATGTCCATGATGATTGTCAAATGATCAGAGACAGTAAGGTCATGGCTGGACGGCTGATGAACTAGGACACCAGTAGAGCAGACAAGGTCAAGAGTATGACCTTTTTTATGAGTTGGAAAATGTATATGTTGTGTGAAATTAAAACACTGTAACAATTCCAAAAATTCCCTGGCAAATTTACAGTTGTTGTCATCAATATGGATGTTAAAATCACCCATAAGCAGTACAGAGGATGAGAGGGCACTAAGCTGGGTTAAAAAATCTGAAAAATCAGAGAGAAAGGAAGCGTTTGGCTTTGGCGGACGATAAACTACAGCAGTGACCAGAGGAGTAGGCCCTGACAACTTGAAAGCCAGGTGTTCAAAAGAAAGAGCAGCAGGAAAAGACAAAGTGGTTATTTTAATATCATCCCTATAGACTGCAGCAACACCACCACCTCGCCCTTCCATACGAGGTTCATCAATATACGAGTATCCCATTGGCGTGGTCTGATTTAACGTAAAATAATCCAAGGGTTTATGCCAAGTTTCAGTGAGACAGAAAAAGTCTAGTTCACTGTCAGATATAAATTCACTAAGTACAGTACTTTTTGTGTTGAGTGAACGAACATTAAGCAATGCCATTTTCAAGTGGTATTGTTGTGTAGTTGGCTGTGAGGAACGAGGAAGAGAACGGAGATTTGCTAAGTCCACTCCGCGTTTCCCATCCCACTCCGTGGACAGCGTTGTCATGGAGACTACACCGCTACTGGTGTGCAAGGCAGCAGCGCTCTGATGACGTGTTTGCGGAGCGACAGTGCGCACGGCTGACCAGAAGGATGGAATAGCGTTACCATTTCGAAGATAAACAAGCTTTCTCCGGGAGCCCCTGTGAATATAACGAGGCCGGCGAAGGAGTCCAAGCTGTTTGATGACTGAAATACACGATGGAGTAGTGCAGTTGTTGAACTTCCTCAGCTGGTCAACGGAATAGTTCAACATCGTGCCGATCCCAGGAAAACTCATCCACCGTTCACCACCGGCCGCAGACGCGATGTACAGTAGAAAGAACAAAAAGTATCAAAAGCACAATAGTAGTAGTACAGTAGTAATACTGTGTGTGGTGTTGTGCAGCATGTGTGTGTAACTGTGTGCAGTGTGTGTATGTGTGTAACTGTGTGTAGTATAGAAATACTGTGTATGGTGTTGTGTAGTGTAGTGCAGTGTGTGTATGTACAGTGTATCACAAAAGTGAGTACACCCCTCACATTTCTGCAGATATTTAAGTATATCTTTTCATGGGACAACACTGACAAAATGACACTTTGACACAATGAAAAGTAGTCTGTGTGCAGCTTATATAACAGTGTAAATTTATTCTTCCCTCAAAATAACTCAATATACAGCCATTAATGTCTAAACCACCGGCAACAAAAGTGAGTACACCCCTAAGAGACTACACCCCTAAATGTCCAAATTGAGCACTGCTTGTCATTTTCCCTCCAAAATGTCATGTGATTTGTTAGTGTTACTAGGTCTCAGGTGTGCATAGGGAGCAGGTGTGTTCAATTTAGTAGTACAGCTCTCACACTCTCTCATACTGGTCACTGAAAGTTCCAACATGGCACCTCATGGCAAAGAACTCTCTGAGGATCTTAAAAGATGAATTGTTGCGCTACATGAAGATGGCCAAGGCTACAAGAAGATTGCCAACACCCTGAAACTGAGCTGCAGCACAGTGGCCAAGATCATCCAGCATTTTAAAAGAGCAGGGTCCACTCAGAACAGACCTCGCGTTGGTCGTCCAAAGAAGCTGAGTGCACGTGCTCAGCGTCACATCCAACTGCTGTCTTTGAAAGATAGGCGCAGGAGTGCTGTCAGCATTGCTGCAGAGATTGAAAAGGTGGGGGGTCAGCCTGTCAGTGCTCAGACCATACGCAGCACACTACATCAAATTGGTCTGCATGGCTGTCACCCCAGAAGGAAGCCTCTTCTGAAGTCTCTACACAAGAAAGCCCGCAAACAGTTTGCTGAAGACATGTCAACAAAGCACATGGATTACTGGAACCATATCCTATGGTCTGATGAGACCAAGATTAATTTGTTTGGTTCAGATGGTCTCAAGCATGTGTGGCGGCAATCAGGTGAGGAGTACAAAGATAAGTGTGTCATGCCTACAGTCAAGCATGGTGGTGGGAATGCCATGGTCTGGGGCTGCATGAGTGCAGCAGGTGTTGGGGAGTTACATTTCATTGAGGGACACATGAACTCCAATATGTACTGTGAAATACTGAAGCAGAGCATGATCCCCTCCCTCCGGAAACTGGGTCGCAGGGCAGTGTTCCAGCATGATAATGACCCCAAACACACCTCTAAGACGACCACTGCTTTATTGAAGAGGCTGAGGGTAAAGGTGATGGACTGGCCAAGCATGTCTCCAGACCTAAACCCAATAGAACATCTTTGGGGCATCCTCAAGCGGAAGGTGGAGGAGCGCAAAGTCTCGACTATCCGCCAGCTCCGTGATGTCGTCATGGAGGAGTGGAAAAGCATTCCAGTGGCAACCTGTGAAGCTCTGGTAAACTCCATGCCCAGGAGAGTTAAGGCAGTTCTGGGAAATAATGGTGGCCACACAAAATATTGACACTTCAGGAACTTTCACTAAGGGGTGTACTCACTTTTGTTGCCGGTGGTTTAGACATTAATGGCTGTATATTGAGTTATTTTGAGGGAAGAATAAATTTACACTGTTATATAAGCTGCACACAGACTACTTTTCATTGTGTCAAAGTGTCATTTTGTCAGTGTTGTCCCATGAAAAGATATAGTTAAATATCTGCAGAAATGTGAGGGGTGTACTCACTTTTGTGATACACTGTATGTAACTGTGTGCAGTGTGTGTGTGTGTAACTGTGTGCAGTGTGTGTGTGACTGTGTGTGTATGTGTGTGTGCAACTGTGTGTAGTATGTGTGTAACTGTGTGCAGTGTGTGTGTGTAACTGTGTGTAGTATAGTAATACTGTGTATGGTGATGTGCAGTGTAGTGCAGTGTGTGTATGTATGTAACTGTGTGCAGTGTGTGTGTGTAACTGTGTGCAGTGTGTGTGTAACTGTGTGTGTATGTGTGTGTGCAACTGTGTGTAGTATGTGTGTGTAACTGTGTGCAGTGTGTGTGTGTAACTGTGTGTAGTATAGTAATACTGTGTATGGTGATGTGCAGTGTAGTGCAGTGTGTGTATGTGTGAAACTGTGTGCAGTGTGTGTGTGTGTGTGTAACTGTGTGCAGTGTGTGTGTGTGTAACTATGTGGAGTATAGTAATAGTGTGTGTAAATGTGTGCAGTGTGTGTGTGTAACTGTGTGTAGTAAAGTAATAGTGTGTGTGGTGTTGTGCAGTGTTGTGCAGTGTGTGTGTGTAACTGTGTGTAGTACAGTAATACTGTGTGTGGTGTTGTGCAGTGTTGTGCAGTGTGTGTGTGTAACTGTGTGTAGTATTGTAATTTTGTGTGTGGTGTTGTGCAGTGTGTGTGTAACTGTGTGTAGTATAGTAATACTGTGTATGGTGTTGTGCTGTGGGTGTATGTAACTGTGTGCAGTGTGTGTGTGTAACTGTGTGCAGTGTGTGTGTGTAACTGTGTGCAGTGTGTGTGTGTAACTGTGTGTATATGTGTGTGTAACTGTGTGTAGTATGTGTGTGTGTAACTGTGTGCAGTGTGTGTGTGTAACTGTGTGTAGTATAGAAATACTGTGTATGGTGTTGTGTAGTGTAGTGCAGTGTGTGTATGTATGTAACTGTGTGCAGTGTGTGTGTGTAACTGTGTGCAGTGTGTGTGTAACTGTGTGTGTATGTGTGTGTGCAACTGTGTGTAGTGTGTGTGTAACTGTGTGCAGTGTGTGTGTGTATGTATGTAACTGTGTGCAGTGTGTGTGTGTAACTGTGTGCAGTGTGTGTGTGTAACTGTGTGTATATGTGTGTGTAACTGTGTGTAGTATGTGTGTGTGTAACTGTGTGCAGTGTGTGTGTGTGTAACTATGTGGAGTATAGTAATAGTGTGTGTAAATGTGTGCAGTGTGTGTGTAACTGTGTGTAGTAAAGTAATAGTGTGTGTGGTGTTGTGCAGTGTTGTGCAGTGTGTGTGTGTAACTGTGTGTAGTACAGTAATACTGTGTGTGGTGTTGTGCAGTGTTGTGCAGTGTGTGTGTGTAACTGTGTGTAGTATTGTAATTTTGTGTGTGGTGTTGTGCAGTGTGTGTGTAACTGTGTGTAGTATAGTAATAGTGTGTGTGGTGTTGTGCAGTGTGCGTGTGTAACTGTGTGTAGTATAGTAATACTGTGTATGGTGTTGTGCTGTGGGTGTATGTAACTGTGTGCAGTGTGTGTGTGTGTGTAACTGTGTGCAGTGTGTGTGTGTAACTGTGTGTATATGTGTGTGTAACTGTGTGTAGTATGTGTGTGTGTAACTGTGTGCAGTGTGTGTGTGTAACTGTGTGTAGTATAGAAATACTGTGTATGGTGTTGTGTAGTGTAGTGCAGTGTGTGTATGTATGTAACTGTGTGCAGTGTGTGTGTGTAACTGTGTGCAGTGTGTGTGTAACTGTGTGTGTATGTGTGTGTGCAACTGTGTGTAGTGTGTGTGTAACTGTGTGCAGTGTGTGTGTGTATGTATGTAACTGTGTGCAGTGTGTGTGTGTAACTGTGTGCAGTGTGTGTGTGTAACTGTGTGTATATGTGTGTGTAACTGTGTGTAGTATGTGTGTGTGTAACTGTGTGCAGTGTGTGTGTGTAACTGTGTGTAGTATAGAAATACTGTGTATAGTGTTGTGTAGTGTAGTGCAGTGTGTGTATGTATGTAACTGTGTGCAGTGTGTGTGTGTAACTGTGTGCAGTGTGTGTGTAACTGTGTGTGTATGTGTGTGTGCAACTGTGTGTAGTATGTGTGTGTAACTGTGTGCAGTGTGTGTGTGTGTAACTGTGTGTAGTATAGTAATACTGTGTATGGTGATGAGCAGTGTAGTGCAGTGTGTGTATGTGTGAAACTGTGTGCAGTGTGTGTGTGTGTGTAACTGTGTGCAGTGTGTGTGTGTGTAACTATGTGGAGTATAGTAATAGTGTGTGTAAATGTGTGCAGTGTGTGTGTGTAACTGTGTGTAGTAAAGAAATAGTGTGTGTGGTGTTGTGCAGTGTGTGTGTAACTGTGTGTAGTACAGTAATACTGTGTGTGGTAATGTGCAGTGTTGTGCAGTGTGTGTGTGTAACTGTGTGTAGTATTGTAATTTTGTGTGTGGTGTTGTGCAGTGTGTGTGTAACTGTGTGTAGTATAGTAATAGTGTGTGTGGTGTTGTGCAGTGTGCGTGTGTAACTGTGTATAGTATAGTAATACTGTGTATGGTGTTGTGCTGTGGGTGTATGTAACTGGGTGCAATGTGTGGGTGTGTGTAACTGTGTGTGTAACTGTGTGCAGTGTGTGTGTAACTGTGTGCAGTGTGTGTATGTGTGTAGTGTGTGTGTGTGTAACTGTGTGTAGTATAGTAATAGTGTGTGTGGTGGTGTGCAGTGTGTGTGTGTAACTGTGTGTAGTATAGTAATAGTGTGTGTGGTGGTGTGCAGTGTGTGTGTGTAACTGTGTGTAGTATTGTAATACTGTGTGTGGTGTTGTGCAGTGTGTATTGTAATACTGTGTGGTGTTGTGCAGTGTGTGTGTAACTGTGTGTCGTATAGTAATAGTGTGTGTGGTGTTGTGCAGTGTGTGTGTGTAACTGTGTGTAGTATAGTAATACTGTGTGTGGTGTTGTGCAGTGTGTGTGTAACTGTGTGTAGTATAGTAATACTGTGTATGGTGTTGTGCTGTGGGTGTATGTAACTGTGTGCAGTGTGTGTGTGTAACTGTGTGCAGTGTGTGTGTGTAACTGTGTGCAGTGTGTGTGTGTAACTGTGTGTATATGTGTGTGTAACTGTGTGTAGTATGTGTGTGTGTAACTGTGTGCAGTGTGTGTGTGTAACTGTGTGTAGTATAGAAATACTGTGTATGGTGTTGTGTAGTGTAGTGCAGTGTGTGTATGTATGTAACTGTGTGCAGTGTGTGTGTGTAACTGTGTGCAGTGTGTGTGTAACTGTGTGTGTATGTGTGTGTGCAACTGTGTGTAGTGTGTGTGTAACTGTGTGCAGTGTGTGTGTGTATGTATGTAACTGTGTGCAGTGTGTGTGTGTAACTGTGTGCAGTGTGTGTGTGTAACTGTGTGTATATGTGTGTGTAACTGTGTGTAGTATGTGTGTGTGTAACTGTGTGCAGTGTGTGTGTGTGTAACTATGTGGAGTATAGTAATAGTGTGTGTAAATGTGTGCAGTGTGTGTGTAACTGTGTGTAGTAAAGTAATAGTGTGTGTGGTGTTGTGCAGTGTTGTGCAGTGTGTGTGTGTAACTGTGTGTAGTACAGTAATACTGTGTGTGGTGTTGTGCAGTGTTGTGCAGTGTGTGTGTGTAACTGTGTGTAGTATTGTAATTTTGTGTGTGGTGTTGTGCAGTGTGTGTGTAACTGTGTGTAGTATAGTAATAGTGTGTGTGGTGTTGTGCAGTGTGCGTGTGTAACTGTGTGTAGTATAGTAATACTGTGTATGGTGTTGTGCTGTGGGTGTATGTAACTGTGTGCAGTGTGTGTGTGTGTGTAACTGTGTGCAGTGTGTGTGTGTAACTGTGTGTATATGTGTGTGTAACTGTGTGTAGTATGTGTGTGTGTAACTGTGTGCAGTGTGTGTGTGTAACTGTGTGTAGTATAGAAATACTGTGTATGGTGTTGTGTAGTGTAGTGCAGTGTGTGTATGTATGTAACTGTGTGCAGTGTGTGTGTGTAACTGTGTGCAGTGTGTGTGTAACTGTGTGTGTATGTGTGTGTGCAACTGTGTGTAGTGTGTGTGTAACTGTGTGCAGTGTGTGTGTGTATGTATGTAACTGTGTGCAGTGTGTGTGTGTAACTGTGTGCAGTGTGTGTGTGTAACTGTGTGTATATGTGTGTGTAACTGTGTGTAGTATGTGTGTGTGTAACTGTGTGCAGTGTGTGTGTGTAACTGTGTGTAGTATAGAAATACTGTGTATAGTGTTGTGTAGTGTAGTGCAGTGTGTGTATGTATGTAACTGTGTGCAGTGTGTGTGTGTAACTGTGTGCAGTGTGTGTGTAACTGTGTGTGTATGTGTGTGTGCAACTGTGTGTAGTATGTGTGTGTAACTGTGTGCAGTGTGTGTGTGTGTAACTGTGTGTAGTATAGTAATACTGTGTATGGTGATGAGCAGTGTAGTGCAGTGTGTGTATGTGTGAAACTGTGTGCAGTGTGTGTGTGTGTGTAACTGTGTGCAGTGTGTGTGTGTGTAACTATGTGGAGTATAGTAATAGTGTGTGTAAATGTGTGCAGTGTGTGTGTGTAACTGTGTGTAGTAAAGAAATAGTGTGTGTGGTGTTGTGCAGTGTGTGTGTAACTGTGTGTAGTACAGTAATACTGTGTGTGGTAATGTGCAGTGTTGTGCAGTGTGTGTGTGTAACTGTGTGTAGTATTGTAATTTTGTGTGTGGTGTTGTGCAGTGTGTGTGTAACTGTGTGTAGTATAGTAATAGTGTGTGTGGTGTTGTGCAGTGTGCGTGTGTAACTGTGTATAGTATAGTAATACTGTGTATGGTGTTGTGCTGTGGGTGTATGTAACTGGGTGCAATGTGTGGGTGTGTGTAACTGTGTGTGTAACTGTGTGCAGTGTGTGTGTAACTGTGTGCAGTGTGTGTATGTGTGTAGTGTGTGTGTGTGTAACTGTGTGTAGTATAGTAATAGTGTGTGTGGTGGTGTGCAGTGTGTGTGTGTAACTGTGTGTAGTATAGTAATAGTGTGTGTGGTGGTGTGCAGTGTGTGTGTGTAACTGTGTGTAGTATTGTAATACTGTGTGTGGTGTTGTGCAGTGTGTATTGTAATACTGTGTGGTGTTGTGCAGTGTGTGTGTAACTGTGTGTCGTATAGTAATAGTGTGTGTGGTGTTGTGCAGTGTGTGTGTGTAACTGTGTGTAGTATAGTAATACTGTGTGTGGTGTTGTGCAGTGTGTGTGTAACTGTGTGTAGTATAGTAATAGTGTGTGTGGTGTTGTGCAGTGTGTGTGTAACTGTGTGTAGTATTGTAATACTGTGTGGTGTTGTGCAGTGTGTGTGTAACTGTGTGTAGTATAGTAATACTGTGTGTGGTGTTGTGCAGTGTGTGTGTAACTGTGTGTAGTATTGTAATACTGTGTGTGGTGGTGTGCAGTGTGTGTGTAACTGTGTGTAGTATAGTAATAGTGTGTGTGGTGTTGTGCAGTGTGTGTGTAACTGTGTGTAGTATTGTAATACTGTGTGTGGTGTTGTGCAGTGTGTGTGTAACTGTGTGTAGTATTGTAATACTGTGTGGTGTTGTGCAGTGTGTGTGTGTAACTGTGTGTAGTATTGTAATACTGTGTGTGGTGTTGTGCAGTGTGTGTGTAACTGTGTGTAGTATTGTAATACTGTGTGGTGTTGTGCAGTGTGTGTGTGTAACTGTGTGTAGTATAGTAATACTGTGTGTGGTGGTGTGCAGTGTGTGTGTAACTGTGTGTAGTATAGTAATACTGTGTGTGGTGGTGTGCAGTGTGTGTGTAACTGTGTGTAGTATAGTAATACTGTGTGTGGTGGTGTGCAGTGTGTGTGTAACTGTGTGTAGTATAGTAATACTGTGTGTGGTGTTGTGCAGTGTGTGTGTAACTGTGTGTAGTATTGTAATACTGTGTGTGGTGGTGTGCAGTGTGTGTGTGTAACTGTGTGTAGTATTGTAATACTGTGTGCAGTGTTGTGCAGTGTGTGTGTGTAACTGTGTGTAGTATTGTAATACTGTGTGTGGTGGTGTGCAGTGTGTGTGTGTAACTGTGTGTACTATTGTAATACTGTGTGTGGTGGTGTGCAGTGTGTGTGTAACTGTGTGTGGTGTTGTGCAGTGTGTGTGTGTAACTGTGTGTAGTATAGTAATACTGTGTGTGGTGTTGTGCAGTGTGTGTGTGTAACTGTGTGTAGTATAGTAATACTGTGTGTGGTGTTGTGCAGTGTGTGTGTGTGTGTAACTGTGTGTAGTATTGTAATACTGTGTGTGGTGTTGTGCAATGTGTGTGTGTAACTGTGTGTAGTATTGCAATACTGTGTGTGGTGTTGTGCAGTGTGTGTGTGTAACTGTGTGTAGTATAGTAATACTGTGTGTGGTGTTGTGCAGTGTGTGTGTGTAACTGTGTGTAGTATAGTAATACTGTGTGTGGTGTTGTGCAGTGTGTGTGTAACTGTGTGTAGTATAGTAATACTGTGTGTGGTGTTGTGCAGTGTGTGTGTGTAACTGTGTGTAGTATTGTAATACTGTGTGCAGTGTTGTGCAGTGTGTGTGTGTAACTGTGTGTAGTATAGTAATACTGTGTGTGGTGTTGTGCAGTGTGTGTGTGTAACTGTGTGTAGTATAGTAATACTGTGTGTGGTGTTGTGCAGTGTGTGTGTAACTGTGTGTAGTATAGTAATACTGTGTGTGGTGTTGTGCAGTGTGTGTGTGTAACTGTGTGTAGTATTGTAATACTGTGTGCAGTGTTGTGCAGTGTGTGTGTGTAACTGTGTGTAGTATAGTAATACTGTGTGTGGTGTTGTGCAGTGTGTGTGTAACTGTGTGTAGTATAGTAATACTGTGTGTGGTGTTGTGCAGTGTGTGTGTGTAACTGTGTGTAGTATAGTAATACTGTGTGTGGTGTTGTGCAGTGTGTGTGTGTAACTGTGTGTAGTATAGTAATACTGTGTGTGGTGTTGTGCAGTGTGTGTGTGTAACTGTGTGTAGTAGAGTAATACTGTGTGTGGTGTTGTGCAGTGTGTGTGTAACTGTGTGTAGTATAGTAATACTGTGTGTGGTGTTGTGCAGTGTGTGTGTGTAACTGTGTGTAGTATTGTAATACTGTGTGCAGTGTTGTGCAGTGTGTGTGTGTAACTGTGTGTAGTATAGTAATAGCGTGTGTGGTGTTGTGCAGTGTGTGTGTAACTGTGTGTAGTATTGTAATACTGTGTGCAGTGTTGTGCAGTGTGTGTGTGTAACTGTGTGTAGTATTGTAATACTGTGTGCAGTGTTGTGCAGTGTGTGTGTGTAACTGTGTGTAGTATAGTAATAGCGTGTGTGGTGTTGTGCAGTGTGTGTGTAACTGTGTGTAGTATAGTAATACTGTGTGTGGTGTTGTGTATGGCAAGCTGTAGCCTAGTGGTTAAGGCACTGGACTAGTAATCAGAAGGTCGCTGGTTCAAGCCTCACAACTGCCAGGTTGCTGCTGTTGGGCCCTTGAGCAAGGCCCTTAACCCTCAATTGCTCAGACTGTACACTGTAACTGCAATGTAAGTCACTTTGGATAAAGGTGTCTGCTAAATGCCGTAAATGTAAAATGTATACTGTGTAGGGATTAAAAGTGAGTCTACATTAAAATAAAGTTCAAGTTCGGTCGTTTTAACTGGCTGCGCTCAGTGTTTGTTGATGTATATATACTGGTGCTGGTCATAAAATTAGAATATCATGAAAAAGTTGATTTATTTCAGTAATTCCATTCAGAAAGTGAAACTTGTATATTATATTCATTCATTACACACAGACTGATATATTCCAAATGTTAATTAGTGTGGTTGCCTATGGGCAAGCACACTATTGTTATTGTTAAGTCATATTATTAGTGTGATTGCTGTAGGCAAGCACACTATTGTTATCCGAAAGTCATATTATTAGTGTGATTGCAGAATGCAAGCACACTATTGTTATTGTTATTTTCGTTTTCAATATATTATTATTATTCTGCCCGTTTTTTGTCCGTGCTTCTTCTCCCGCAGTTTTCGAGATATCGACCCCGTTCCAGCGCCAAATCGTCCGGCCCATACGGGAATAGAGCGCTTGTATACAACTTTTGGATCGAACCAACACTGTGGGCACAGTGCCCGTTTTAAGGTGCCCGTTTTTCCCCATTGACTCCCATTCATTTTGAAATGAATTTCGAGCTATCAACGCCGTTCCAACCCTTGATCGACCGGGTCATTAATTAGCGCCCAAATCCAAAAAATCATCCGGATACGCCCATCCGTGTGGCATTTATGCCCGTTTTTGCCCGAATTTTTGGACAAAAATCTTGACACCTTTGGCTTTCCACAGAACGTCAACGTGATGACGTAGACGGCATCTTCAGGCCGTTCTGAGAATAGAAAATGGCGGCCGCCAAAAAATCTGACTTATTTTGGTCTGTAACTAAAGTATTAGTGATTTTTAAGATGAAAACGCTGCACAGAATGAAATTATAGTGCAGTTAGACTTTGCAGTGAGCGTCATATCGTTCGCGCTGCAACAGAAACAAAGATATTTATATCCGTTAGCTTCAAGGCTAACGGATGCATTGAAATCAATGGGAATTGCTAAATGCTAAAAGAGGGACCGAAGTCTGAGTGCACTATGCCTGAAATCTGTAAATGAGACACAGCCGATCATAGATTGCGCAATACCATGGCCCCTGCAGTGATAATCACATGTAAATGAATGAGTACTGATTTGTAAGCAGTACAAACGTGCAGAAATGCATTTTTTTACAGGTTTGGCTTTTCAAACACACCCAGAGTGAACTTGTGCTCACACCACAGCTTGTGCACAGATACAGTGGCCTGTCTGGGAGAAAGTATTCACACCCCACGCACCGCACCACTTCTAAACGCATGCGCGCCCCCGACCTGCGCACGCCCGCCGACCGGCACACGGCAATCACACTCGCATTTTCTCCGGAAATGCACTCTCTAGTTATTATTTTTATTCCACCCGTTTTTTGTCCGCGTTTCTTCGTCCGCAGTTTTCGAGATATCGACCCCGTTCCAGCGCCAAATCGTCCGGCCCATACGGGAATCGAGCGCTTGTATACACGTTTTCGATCCGCCCGCCCGTTCGCCAGCCACGCCCGCTTTTGTAGCGTTTTTTGGTCCCATTGACTTCCATTCATTTTTTTAGAATGGGATTTTCCTATACCCGCCCTCGACTCAAATCGAGAGCTAGGATTTAAAGATAAAGTATTTACCCCCCCATCCACCAAACACACACTGTAGCTCTTCTATACAGCATTTAGATACGCTCACTTCCCACTGATGTAACCCCACTCACATACAACATTTAGATACGCTCACTTCCCACTGAGCATGGGGATTCAAACCCACACCCACCTGCCACGCCCATTTTTCAGCTCCATTCACTTCCATTCATTTTTTGAAAGTTTGAGATATCGACGCCGTTCCAACTCTAAATTGTAAAGCCCCCTGATGTAACCCCGACATAGGTACAGCATGGGGATTCGAACCCACACCCACCTGCCACGCCCGGTTTTCAGCCCCATTCACTTCCATTCATTTTTTGAAAGTTCGAGATATCAACACCGTTCCAACTCTAAATCGTAAAGCCCACTGATGTAACCCCGACTCAGATACAGCATGGGGATTTGAACCCATGTCCACTTGCCACGCCCGGTTTTTAACCCTTTTTACTTTCATTCATTTTTTGAATGTCCGAGATATCAACGCCGTTCCAACTTTATATCGTAAAGCTTATTAATGACACCCCGACTTGGATAAAGCATTGGGACATGCGCACTTGCTCACCCGCCACACTCGCATTTTTTCCGGAAATGCACTCTCTAGTTTCTTTTAATGTTGATGATTATAACTGAAAACTAATGAAAACCCCAAATTCTGTATCTCAGAAAATTAGAATATTGTGACAAGGTACAATATTGAAGACACCTGGTGCCACACGCTAATCAGCTAATTAACTCAAAACACCTGCAAAGGCCTTTAAATGGTCTCTCAGTCTAGTTCTGTAGGCTACACAATCATGGGGAAGACTGCTGACTTGACAGTTGTCCAAAAGACGACCATCGACACCTTGCACAAGGAGGGCGAGACACAAAAGGTCATCGCTAAAGAGGCTGGCTGTTCACAGAGCTCTGTGTCCAAGCACATTAATAGAGAGGCGAAGGGAAGGAAAAGATGTGGTAGAAAAAAGTGTACAAGCAATAGGGATAACCGCACCCTGGAGAGGATTGTGAAACAAAACCCATTCAAAAATGTGGGGGAGATTCACAAAGAGTGGACTGCAGCTGGGGTCAGTGCTTCAAGAACCACCACGCACAGACATATGCAAGACATGGGTTTCAGCTGTCGCATTCCTTGTGCCAAGCCACTCTTAAACAAGAGACAGCGTCAGAAGCGTCTCGCCTGGGCTAAAGACAAAAAGGACTGCTGAGTGGTCCAAAGTTATGTTCTCTGATGAAAGTAAATTTTGCATTACTTTTGGAAATCAAGGTCCCAGAGTCTGGAGGAAGAGAGGAGAGGCACAAAATCCACGTTGCTTGAGGTCCAGTGTAAAGTTTCCACAGTCAGTGATGGTTTGGAGTGCCATGTCATCTGCTGGTGTCGGTCCACTGTGTTTTTTGAGGTCCAAGGCCAACGCAGCCGTCTACCAGGAAGTTTTAGAGCACTTCATGCTTCCTGCTGCTGACCAACTTTATGGAGATGCAGATTTCATTTTCCAACAGGACTTGGCACCTGCACACAGTGCCAAAGCTACCAGTACCTGGTTTAAGGACCATGGTATCCCTGTTCTTAATTGGCCAGCAAACTCGCCTGACCTTAACCCCATAGAAAATCTAGGGTGTATTGTGAAGAGGAAGATGTGATACGCCAGACCCAACAATTCAGAAGAGCTGAAGGCCACTATCAGAGCAACCTGGGCTCTCATAACACCTGAGCAGTGCCACAGACTGATGGACTCCATGCCACACCGCATTGCTGCAGTAATCCAGGCAAAAGGAGCCCCAACTAAGTATTGAGTTCTGTACATGCTCATACTTTTCATCTTCATACTTTTCAGTTGGCCAACATTTCTAAAAATCCTTTTTTTTGTTTTGGTCTTAAGTAATATTCAAATTTTCTGAGATACTGAATTTGGGGTTTTCATTAGTTGTCAGTTATAATCATCAACATTAAAAGAAATAAACATTTGAAATATATCAGTCTGTGTGTAATGAATGAATATAATATACAAGTTTCACTTTTTGAATGGAATTACTGAAATAAATCAACTTTTTCATGATATTCTATTTTATATATATACTGTATATACTGTATATATACAGTATATGTGTGTGTGCGTGTGTTTGTTGCTAGTTTAGTAGCTGCACATGGCTAATATAAGCAGTGGCAGAGCACAGTGAGCTCCCCCTGACCCGGCGGGTGTTGCTGGTGTTTGGTGTTATCAGTTGTCTGTGGGTTAAACTGTTCCACTGTTCCTGAGTTCAGTAGTTTTGAGTCGGAGGGGCCGGTACCTTGTTCTAGATGGAAGTGGTTGGAACCGGTAACGGGGGTGGCTGGGGTGTGTGTGTGGGGGGTCTGAGATGTGTGTGTGGGGGGGTCTGAGATGATGATGATGATGTTCATGAACTGGGCAGTGTTCACCAGCCTCAGAGGCTCTTCTGTACCAGACCGTAACTCAGCTGGTCAGGATGGTCTCAATAGTTGAAATAGGAGACAGTGGAGGTGTTATTGGGTCATCCTGAGGATGTGGGATGTGTTGAGTGTCCAGGTGAGATCCTCGATCATGTGGGCACTGAGTAACTTCAGGCTACTCACCATTTCTCTTTATTAGATTATTAGTATCATCGATGGTGAATATTATTCTGTTGTGATTAATAATAAAAATAAATGTGTGTGATTATTAAATGTGGAAGCTGAACCATGTGAGGTGTGTGCCAGACTGGGAGCAGGTTTGGTGAACCTGTGTGTGCTCATTAATTAATAATAGATTTTGATCTACACCCAACTTGTTGACATACACAATGGAAGCAGAAATAGCGACCGAGCCAGTTACTGTTACCGGTGACAAACGACTGTAGTGACAGAAAAGAACACCGTGTTCCATATTCACATATAATGTTTTATATGACTGAGTGAGTGACAGTTATATGACTTTATATGACTGAGTGAGTGACAGTTATATGACTTTATATGACTGAGTGACAGTTATATGTTAACCCAGAGATATGGAACAGAACAGGAGAGTCCAGAAAGAGCTGAACGTGAGAACAATGAGGCGTACAGACGAGAGCTCCGGAGTAAACGATGTGAGGGGCGTGTGGTCGGGTACGAGGACAATCACGGGGTTCAGGGTGAGGGTGACCGAATTAGAGCTCTGATCCTTCATGGGACAGTAGGAACCTAGTGGGTGGAGTTTTGGGTTTGGAGCTTAGTTGGTGACCCTGCGATCTGACCCCGACTTCCAAACAAGCTGGAATATGTGAAGAAAAAATTTCATTGTACTGAACAACTGTACACATATATGATAGAAAACATTGGGGATCTGTCAGACTATGTGAAATCACAGGTAAAGAATCTTGGGGTAATATTTGATTCTGACCTGAAATTCGATAAACAAATAAACTCTGTAGTTAGAAGCAGCTTTTTTCACCTTAGATCAATTGCCAAGATCAAATCAATTTTGTCACCACAAGACCTGGAAAAGGTAATTTATGCCCTTATTTCATGTCGCCTAGACTACTGTAACAGTTTGTACATGGGTATAAGTAAGTCCTCATTAGCTCGGTTATAGCTAGTCCAAAATGCAGTGGCACGTCTGCTCACAGGTACAAAGAAGTTTGACCACATTACCCCGGTCCTGGCATCTCTCCATTGGCTTCCTGTAAGCTACAGGATCCAATTTAAAGTTCTGCTGTTTGTTTTTAAGTCCTTATATGGATTATCTTACATAAGAGACTTGCTCCAATTCTATTCTTCTCCCAGATCTCTTAGGTCATCCGATCAATTGCTCTTGGCTGTGCCACGGTCACGGTTGAAGCTCAAAGGTGATCGAGCCTTTGCAGTTGCTGCTCCGAGGTTGTGGAACAGTCTACCTTTGGACATCAGGGCCGCTTCCTCCATTTCTGTTTTTAAATCTAGACTAAAAACGCACTTCTACCAACTAGCGTTTCCTGGATGAGTGTCATGGTCTGCGTTTCTGTTGTTCTACTGTTTTAAACTTTGTGTTGCTTTTTATATATGTGTTTTATGTTTCAACATGTACAGCACTTTGGTTGTAAATGTGCTTTATAAATAAATTACTTACTTACACCGATCAGCCATAACATTATAACCACCTCCATGTTTCTATTTTCACTGTCCATTTTATCAGCTCCACTTACCATATGCACTTTTTAGTTCTACAATTACTGACTGTAGTCCATCTGTTTCTCTACATGCTTTGTTACCCCCTTTCATGCTGTTCTTCAATGGTCAGGACCACCACAGGACCACCACAGAGCAGGTCTTATTTAGGTGGTGGATGATTCTCAGCACTGCAGTGACACTGACATGGTGATGGTGTGTTAGTGTGTGTTGTGCTGGTATGAGTGGATCAGACACAGCCGTGCTGCTGGAGTTTTTAAATACCGTGTCCACTCACTGTCCACTCTATTAGACACTCCTACCTAGTTGGTCTATTAGGCACGCCTACCACTGCCTACTGCAGTGCTGAGAATCATCCACTACCTAAATAATACCTGCTCTGTGGGGGTCCTGACCATTGAAGAACAGCATGAAAGGGGGTAACAAAGCATGTAGAGAAACAGATGGACTACAGTCAGTAATTGTAGAACTAAAAAGTGCTTCTATATGGTAAGTGGAGCTGATAAAATGGACAGTGAGTGTAGAAACAAGGAGGTGGTTTTAATGTTATGCCCCCCCCCCCCCCCCCACAGCCTTCAGTACCAACAATTTGCACGTCTCCACCCAACCCTCCACTCGAACATTGGACTTAACTTCTCTTTCGTCATCACCCCCTCCACGTCTCACACAATTGAGCCTTCCAGTACCTCCCCCTCCTGTCTGTCTGTCTGTCTGTCTGTCTGTCTGTCTGTCTGTCTGTCTGTCTGTCTGTCTTCAGCAGCCAGGTGAAGAGACAGTTGGAAAGACTTTGTTGGAACAAAGCTCCTGGTCCAGATTTCATAAGCCCCAGAGTCCTGAGAACCTGTGTGGACCAGCTATGTGGGGTTCTGCAGCAGTCTCATGAAGGTTCCAGTGTCTTGTTCCAGTACCAAAGAATTCTTCTCCATCTGGTGACCACTTCACCTTCAACAACTTCAGACCGATTGCCTTAACATCCCACATTACAAAGGTAATAGAGAGACTTGTTCTGGCTCATCTCAGACCTCAGGTGACCACCTCCCTGGACCCACTGCAGTTCACCTACCACCATGAGGTTGGTGTTGAAGACGCCATCATCTCCCTGCTACAACAAGCACACTCACAGTGCTTCTAACACCATCCAGCCTTTAATGCTTAAAGAGAAGCTCCAAACGATGCAAGTGGACACCTTCACAACCTCCTGGATTACTGACTACCTGACAGACAGACCGCAGTTTTGGTTGGCAGGATAGGAGCACCACAGGGGAGTGTACTCTCACCTTTCCTCTTTACGCTGTATACCTCAGATTTCCAGTACAACTCTGAGTCCTGTCATCAGCGGTGGAGATGAGAGTGAGTACAGGGATCTGGTCCAGGAACGACCACCTTCTCTTAAATGTGGCCAAGACGAAGGAGATGTTCCTGGACTTCAGGAGGACCAGGACTGCTTTGAAACCCCTCTGTATCCTGGAGGAAGAGGTGGAGGTGGTGGAGGGCAACAAATACCTTGGTGTCCATCTTGATGACAGACTGGACTGGAAGTGAAACACAGAGGATGTCTACAGACAGGGCCAGAGCAGACTTTTCTGGCAGAGCCAAAGACTCCAAGAAGCTGAACGAGCTCATAAGGAAGGCTGGATCTGCGCTGGGTTTTGAGCTAGATGTTGAGCAGATAATCTTGCACAAGCTGCTCAGTATAATGAACACCACCACCAACACCACCACCACACCCGCTAAACAGCAAAGTACTTCCTGCTATAAAGGGCGCTACAGGAAGTCATTTCTGCCCACAATGGCAATCTAAAATTACTCTTACTGGTGTGAGAGGAGGACGCAGAACCTTAGAGATGGTGCTAACTGATTTGCACATTTGCACGTGGTTCTGGTTTATCTGCACAGCTATAATTGCATGCAGTGTCTATAACTGCACCTGTTATACTCCCCCCTGTGTTAGATGTATATGTTATATTCTTATTTTTTATATTATTATTATTATATTCTTTCTTGCACTACATTGACGTGTTGTTGTGTGATGCTTGTGATAATCGTGAATTGCTGCTGCAACACTGCGATTTCCCTTCAGGGATCAATAAAATAATCAATCAATCAATTAATCAATCAATCAATTAATCAGTTAATCAACTCTTCATCCAACCTCACTAAACACAGAATAATTAATAAAGTATTAGAAGCACAGCTATAACGTCCCACTACATTTAGTTGGAATTAATTGAGTGTATAACTATGACTTGAATGTACAACCCAAATCAGAAAAAGTTGGGACGGTATAGAAAATTTACATAAAACAGACGCAGTGATTCTTTTACATACATTTACATCGACGCTAATTATATCTCATACGAACCCGAGATATTTCAGGTTTTATCTGTGTATTTGTGGACGTGGTATCATTAAACCCCTCGTCACTTCTCACGTGTGTTTCTGTGAATAAACGTAGTTTGGGAGACCAGACAGACTCATCCTGGTGATAGATGGTGTAGTGTGAAAACCACAACGACTTCAAAGACTCTTGGGTGCAAGAGAGTCAGTCATGTAGTGTGAACTGTACAGAGACCTGAACAACTTGGAAAGTCGTGTAGTGTGAACTTGGCATTGGTGCCCAACCTCTCATATAGTTTGCTAGAAGAGGAAGAAGAACAATGAGCAGTAGAGAGGATTTAGTTGAGCTTAGTTGAGCTTTGAAGGATGAGATAGAAGTCACAAGGAGACGGTGGGAGAGAATTCCAGAGTTTGAGGGAAGTAGAACTGAAAGACCTACCTGCAGCCGGCTGACGTGAGTCCAGTGCCAGAAGATCTAAGGAAGCTGAAGGGACAGTATGGATTACGAAACCGAACTAAGATATGACGTCAATGTCAATTTATTTATAGAGCACATTTAAAACAACAGCTGTTGAACAAAGTGCTGCACAATCTACAATAAAACCTGTAAAAACAAACATTACAAAGGACATGACCATGAAAACCATAAACAGTGTACAATAAGACCCACAGAACACGAGGAACTACACTCTCATACTGTGTTAAAAGCCAAAGAATAAAAATATGTTTTTATTGGAGACTTAAAAAGTCAGTTTAGGAGCCATCCTAACATGCACAGGGATCTCAGACCAGAGTTTCTTCAGCCTAGATTTAGGTACGATCAGCAGAAGCTGGTCCACTGATCGAAGTGACCTAGATGGGATGTATGGTTGCAGGAGATCTGAAATGCATGATGGGGCAGATCCATTCAGCGCTTTAAAAGTGAACAAAAGAATCTTAAAATCAGTTCTAAGACGCACAGGGATCCAGTGAAGAGATGCAAGTACAGGAGAGATGTGTTCTCGCTTATGTGTCCTGGTCAGGAGATTCTGAACTGACTGAAGACGTGAAGGACCAGCCTGACTAACACCAGCATACAGGGCATTAGAGTAGTCAAGTCTGGATAAAATAAAAACATGTATAACCCTCTCAAAATCCTTATTAGATAAACACGGCTTCACCTTGGATAAGAGCCGCGAATAAAGGAAGCTAACCTTATGGCATCATTGATCTGAGCCAGTTTGATGAGGACCAGATTGTGATGGCTAGACGACCGGGTCAGAGCATCTCCAAACCTGCAGCTCTTGTGGGGTGTGTCCCGGTCTGCAGTGCTCAGTATCTATCAAAAGTGCTCCAAGGAAGGAACGGTGGTAAACCGGCGACAGGGTCATGGGCGGCCGAGGCTCATCGATGCCCGTGTGGTCCGATCCAACAGACGAGCTCCTGTAGCTCAAACTGCTGAAGAAGTTCATGCTGGTTCTGATAGAAAGGAGTCAGAATACACAGAGCAGCACAGTTTGTTGTGTATGGAGCTGCAGAGCGGTCAGGGTTCCCATGCTGACCCCTGTCCACCACCGAAAGCACCAACAATGGGCACATGTGCATCTGAACTGGACCACGGAGCGATGGAAGAAGGTGGCCTGGTCTGATGAATCACGGCCGGGTGTGTGTGTCGCTTACCTGGGGAACACATGGCACCAGGATGCATTATGGGAAGAAGGCGAGCGGGCGGAGGCGGTGTGATGCTCTGGGCGACGTTCTGCTGGGAAACTTCGGGTCCTGCCGTCCATGTAGACGTTACTCTGACACGTAGCTCCTACCTAAGCATCGTTACAGACCATGTTCATCCTCTCATGGAGACGCTTCCCTGATGGCAGGATGAAGCTCCCTGCCACAAAGCTAAAATGCTTCAGGAACGGTTTGAGGAGCACAACGACCAGTCTGAGGTGTCGACTCGGCCTCCAGATTCCCCAGATCTCGATCCGATCCAGCATCTGTGGGACGTGCTGGACGAACGAGTCCGATCCATGGAGGCCCCACCTCACAACTTACAGGAGTTAAAGGATCTGCTGCTGACATCCTGGTGCCAGATACCACAGCACACCTTCAGGGGTCTAGTGGAGTCCATGCCTCGACGGGTCAGAGGGATCAACACAATATAAGGAAGGTGGTCATGATGTTATGCCTGATGGGTGTATAGTTCTATAGGATATAGTCTACCATCCTCCTCACCCTGTGGTCCTCTTTCTTCTGAAAATGAGTCTTCACTACAGCCATCTCCATCCTCTCTGCAAGTTCTACCACATACCTACCCAGCACCTCCTCATCACCTCTGTTCCGTTCACCAACTGTAAATAATAAATATTTATTATCAATTTGCCTGTCCGTCTTCAGGCATAACATTATGACCACCTTCCTAACAACAAACTGTGCTGCTCTGTGTATTTTGACCCCTTTCTATCAGAACCAGCATGAACTTCTTCAGCAGTTTGAGCTACAGGAGCTCGTCTGTTGGATCGGACCACACGGGCATCGATGAGCCTCGGCCGCCCATGACCCTGTCGCCGGTTTACCACCGTTCCTTTCTTGGAGCACTTTTGATAGGTACTGACCACTGCAGACCGGGACACACCCCACAAGAGCTGCAGGTTTGGAGATGCTCTTATCAAACTGGCTCAGATCCTCACACTCGCCCATTTTTCCTGCTTCTAACATCAACTCTGAGGATAAAATGTTCACTTGCTGCCTAATATACCCCCCCCCCCCCCCCCCCCCACACACTAACAGGTGCCGTGATGAAGAGATCATCAGTGTTATTCACTCCACCTGTCAGTACTCAGAATGTTATACCTGGTCGGTGTGTAAGGTTTGTTTAATCAAATTCATGACAATGATCCTCATGCCACCCAAACAGGAGGAAGGTCCCTGCTGAGTTCAGTTCCTTCCTGTAATTGTCCTGTAAGTTCAGGTTTTTTGGGTCTGTTTCTGTTCCTGGATGCTGTAGAGTTGCTTTATAGACGACGTTTACTGTATAAAGCGCTACACAATCTGACCTGACTTGATAATTATTCCATGTTTATATTTGTTGTTCAGATGGCCCAGGTCTCTCAGGTGGTGTTGAGTCTGGACGCGGGAGCAGTTGGAGAATTAAAGAACGGGATCAACTTTAAGAAAAATCAGGATGGAAAATGTTTCATCATTTATAAGAGCAGTGAGGAGATCAGAGCCTGCAGGAACCAGTGCAAACACCAGAGAGGAATCTTCATCACCGACATCGAGGATCTGGATAAAAGGTGTGTGTTTGTGATGAATACTCAGCCTTAGATTACATTACACAACATCAGAAAGTATCTGGACACTCCTTATAATTAAATTGTGGTTCAGCACTTAGCAGTTGTAGTTCTACAATTACTGTAGATACAATTACTAATTCTAGAATTTCTTATCATTGTGACACATGTCGACAGAGAGGTTTCCCAGATAGAGACAATCAAAGTTAAATGGTATGTTTATCTTGAATATAGTACAGACAGCCCGGTGGATAGCCTTCCAGTACCCAGACAGAACAGTACACTCCCAGAAAATGTGGAAATGACCTGCACCGTCCGAACCACACATTCTCCAACACCCGGATCCTGAACCTTGATACTGTTTCTGTACCGGTGTAATAAAAAATCTAAGGATGTTTTTCCAGCAGAATTCTCTCCAGGTTAGGCAACTTGTTGTGGCCCACTGAGTGATATTTTCCCCTCTTTCCCCTCTTTTTTTAACACAGCGTGTTATCCTTCTTAGAAATAAGGAATTCTTTACAAAGTCTTGATATAATTTTAGGCCAAGTATCTGAGCAAATATATTTAAGAATTCCTGTCTCAAGGGCTTTTGGGTTTACGTGTTTAAAAGATTCATTAAAATAATGTCGTACTTGGAGGTATCTGTAAAAATGTTTCTGTTCCAAGCCATATTTTTCTTTCAGGGACTGGAATGATTGAAATACCCCATTATGTAGAAGAGTACTAAACGTTGTTAGTCCCTTCTTTGCCCACATTTTAAAGCCATTGTCACTTTTGTTTGGGGGAAACTCCACATCGTAGGCACACCACTTCAATAATCTTACACATTCCTGGATCCCAGTTAGCTTAATTATCTTAATGGTTCAGTTTCTCTTCATGGGTAAGTTGATCCAGGGATTCTCCCTGTCTGAAAGCTGCTTCATTAATGCTCTGTCCGCTACCATAGCTTCCAACAGGAAGCCTACTGCCAGAGCATTTTCAATTTCCTTCCATCTTGCTACACAGTGTTTATTGCACCAACCTATTAATGGTTTTAACTGAGAAGCATAGAAATAATCACGGAGGCACAGGAGGGCGATTCCTCTCTTTTCTTTTCGCTGCTGTAGTGTGGTATACCTCAATCTGGGGTGTATTATTATTTTATGCTATAATTGTGTAGAACATTTACCTCAATCCCAGCTGTCATCCTACCTAGATGCCCGTCTGGCTGAGATTTGAACCCAAATCCTAGGAGTGGTGGGTTATCATGATAGATTGCTGCACCACCCCAGCGTCCACCAAAGGTTAATAATAACCTAAATAGTTTAAATACTTTTTAAACAGAAGATCGATAAACGTCCCTCAGTGAATAATTATTAACCTCACTGACACAATACCACGTCGTACCGTGGTGAGGAAACTTTAAACCCCCCTAATGATTTATCATCTAAAGCTCACAGTTAGATAAGCAAACAGCCACGCCTTTTCTTTGCGTTAATCTATACCACCACCAACACACACACACACACTCATGCACGTAAACACGATTAACACTGATTTACGCTTTTATCTTTAGTGACACACAGTTGTGATTACTTATGAGCACAATATGAGCAACTGAGAGGCCCGACAAGGCAACTTGCCGATGGTGGGGCTTGAAACAGCAAAGTTCTAATGTTCTATTAACAACCCCAAATCAGAAAAAGTTGGGACAGCATGAAAAATACAAATAATAATAAAAACACAAAGTTTCTTACATTGACTTTGACTTTTATTTGATGTCAGACAGGATGAAGCTGAGATATTTCATCTTTTATCTGCTCAACTTCATTTATTTCATTTACTAATAAACATCCATTCCTGCATTTCAGGCCTGCAACACATTACAAAAAAAGTTGGGACGGGGGAGATTTAGGGCTAGTAATGAGGTGAGAACACTAAATAATGGTGTGATGTTAAACAGGTGATGTGAACAGGTGATTGTAATCATGGTTCGGTATAAAAGCAGCATCCAGGAAAGGCTGAGAGTCTCTGATGAGTAAAGATGATCAGAGGATCCAGTTTGTCCACAAATGTGTGAGAAAATGATTGAAATGTTTAAAAAGAATGAACCTCAAAGAAAGATTGGAAGGGATTTGCATGTTCTCCCTCTACAGTGCAGAATATCATTAAACCATTCAAGGAATCAGGAGGAATTTCAGTGTGTAAAGGTCGAGGTTGCAGCTTAATCTGAACGCTCGTGATCTTCCATCCCTCAGACGCCATCAAGAACCTCCACTCAACACTAGCTGATAGAACCACATGGGTGAGGGATTAGTTTATCAAACCTTTATCAGCTCTACAATACAGAGTTACTGCACTAATCATACTTAACACTTTACTGTGCACAAAAGAAGCCTTATGTTAACCATGTCCAGAAGCGGCATCAACTTCTCTAGGCTCGGAGGCATCTAGGATGGACCATCACACAGTGGAAACGTGTATTTTTTGCCTGCAGTCCTGACCTGTCCCCAATAGAGAACGTGTGGAGGATTTTGAAACGACGACAACCCCCCGACGACACTAAATCACTCGGTCTCCTCGGTGCCAAAACCTCTTTTAAGTGGTGAAAAGGAACGGCGACGTTACAAAGTGGTAAATGCTTTACTGTCCCAACTTTTTTTGGAATGTTGGGACTTCTAGAGTCAGTAGCACTGTTAGTATTATTAGGTTATATTATTAGTTTAACTGTTAAGCCCAGTGGTAATTCAGAGCTTCAGGTACTGGACCAAATCAGAAAAAGTTGGGACAGTCAGAACAGTACACTCCCAGAAAATGTGGAAATGACCTGCACCGTCCGAACCACACATTCTCCAACACCCGGATCCTGAACCTTGATACTGTTTCTGTACCGGTGTAATAAAAAATCTAAGGATGTTTTTCCAGCAGAATTCTCTCCAGGTTAGGCAACTTGTTGTGGCCCACTGAGTGATATTTTCCCCTCTTTCCCCTCTTTTTTTAACACAGCGTGTTATCCTTCTTAGAAATAAGGAATTCTTTACAAAGTCTTGATATAATTTTAGGCCAAGTATCTGAGCAAATATATTTAAGAATTCCTGTCTCAAGGGCTTTTGGGTTTACGTGTTTAAAAGATTCATTAAAATAATGTCGTACTTGGAGGTATCTGTAAAAATGTTTCTGTTCCAAGCCATATTTTTCTTTCAGGGACTGGAATGATTGAAATACCCCATTATGTAGAAGAGTACTAAACGTTGTTAGTCCCTTCTTTGCCCACATTTTAAAGCCATTGTCACTTTTGTTTGGGGGAAACTCCACATCGTAGGCACACCACTTCAATAATCTTACACATTCCTGGATCCCAGTTAGCTTAATTATCTTAATGGTTCAGTTTCTCTTCATGGGTAAGTTGATCCAGGGATTCTCCCTGTCTGAAAGCTGCTTCATTAATGCTCTGTCCGCTACCATAGCTTCCAACAGGAAGCCTACTGCCAGAGCATTTTCAATTTCCTTCCATCTTGCTACACAGTGTTTATTGCACCAACCTATTAATGGTTTTAACTGAGAAGCATAGAAATAATCACGGAGGCACAGGAGGGCGATTCCTCTCTTTTCTTTTCGCTGCTGTAGTGTGGTATACCTCAATCTGGGGTGTATTATTATTTTATGCTATAATTGTGTAGAACATTTACCTCAATCCCAGCTGTCATCCTACCTAGATGCCCGTCTGGCTGAGATTTGAACCCAAATCCTAGGAGTGGTGGGTTATCATGATAGATTGCTGCACCACCCCAGCGTCCACCAAAGGTTAATAATAACCTAAATAGTTTAAATACTTTTTAAACAGAAGATCGATAAACGTCCCTCAGTGAATAATTATTAACCTCACTGACACAATACCACGTCGTACCGTGGTGAGGAAACTTTAAACCCCCCTAATGATTTATCATCTAAAGCTCACAGTTAGATAAGCAAACAGCCACGCCTTTTCTTTGCGTTAATCTATACCACCACCAACACACACACACACACTCATGCACGTAAACACGATTAACACTGATTTACGCTTTTATCTTTAGTGACACACAGTTGTGATTACTTATGAGCACAATATGAGCAACTGAGAGGCCCGACAAGGCAACTTGCCGATGGTGGGGCTTGAAACAGCAAAGTTCTAATGTTCTATTAACAACCCCAAATCAGAAAAAGTTGGGACAGCATGAAAAATACAAATAATAATAAAAACACAAAGTTTCTTACATTGACTTTGACTTTTATTTGATGTCAGACAGGATGAAGCTGAGATATTTCATCTTTTATCTGCTCAACTTCATTTATTTCATTTACTAATAAACATCCATTCCTGCATTTCAGGCCTGCAACACATTACAAAAAAAGTTGGGACGGGGGA
Source organism: Trichomycterus rosablanca (assembly GCF_030014385.1). Taxonomy (NCBI): domain Eukaryota; kingdom Metazoa; phylum Chordata; class Actinopteri; order Siluriformes; family Trichomycteridae; genus Trichomycterus; species Trichomycterus rosablanca. The sequence goes on along the minus strand of NC_085988.1, from coordinate 87,204,405 downwards.
GATTTAGGGCTAGTAATGAGGTGATAACACTAAATAATGGTGTGATGTTAAACAGGTGATGTGAACAGGTGATTGTAATCATGGTTCGGTATAAAAGCAGCATCCAGGAAAGGCTGAGAGTCTCTGATGAGTAAAGATGATCAGAGGATCCAGTTTGTCCACAAATGTGTGAGAAAATGATTGAAATGTTTAAAAAGAATGAACCTCAAAGAAAGATTGGAAGGGATTTGCATGTTCTCCCTCTACAGTGCAGAATATCATTAAACCATTCAAGGAATCAGGAGGAATTTCAGTGTGTAAAGGTCGAGGTTGCAGCTTAATCTGAACGCTCGTGATCTTCCATCCCTCAGACGCCATCAAGAACCTCCACTCAACACTAGCTGATAGAACCACATGGGTGAGGGATTAGTTTATCAAACCTTTATCAGCTCTACAATACAGAGTTACTGCACTAATCATACTTAACACTTTACTGTGCACAAAAGAAGCCTTATGTTAACCATGTCCAGAAGCGGCATCAACTTCTCTAGGCTCGGAGGCATCTAGGATGGACCATCACACAGTGGAAACGTGTATTTTTTGCCTGCAGTCCTGACCTGTCCCCAATAGAGAACGTGTGGAGGATTTTGAAACGACGACAACCCCCCGACGACACTAAATCACTCGGTCTCCTCGGTGCCAAAACCTCTTTTAAGTGGTGAAAAGGAACGGCGACGTTACAAAGTGGTAAATGCTTTACTGTCCCAACTTTTTTTGGAATGTGTTGCAGGCCTGAAATGCAGGAATGGATGTTTATTAATAAATGAAATGAAGTTGAGCAGATAAAAGATGAAATATCTCAGCTTCATCCTGTCTGACATCAAATAAAAGTCAAAGTCAATGTAAGAAACTCTGTGTTTTTATTTTATTTACATTTTCCACACTGTCCCAACTTTTTCTGATTTGGTCCAGTACCTGAAGCTCTGAATTACCACTGGGCTTAACAGTTAAACTAATAATATAACCTAATAATACTAACAGTGCTACTGCCTCTAGAATTACACTGCTTTACAGTTATGACTGAATACCATGCAAGCAGTTGAGGGTCTTGCTCAGGAGCCCAACAGGGGTGTTTATGGGGATTGAACCGGCAACCTTCCAATTACTAGTCCAGTACCTTACCTGCTAAATTCCAGTTTCCTTTCCTTAAGGGACTGATTTATTTGTGGTGTCCAGTGTTGTGATGTTTAAAGGTAACGTACACGCCCGTCCAACCTGCATCCATCTACCCTTCAATCCTGAACAACTGCCCAGACTCCTATAATAATGTCACCACCACCACCGCGCTTTACAGTAGATAGGGTGTGTGTTGGGTAGTATACCGGTCGGTATTCAGGGCAGGTGTAGCCTCGTGGTTAAGGTGCTGGACTAGTAATGTACAAGGTTGCTGGTTCAAACCCCACCACTGCCAGGTTGAAACTGTTGGGCCCCTAAGCAAGGCCTTTAACCCTTAATTGCTCAGACTGTACACTGTAAGTGCATATCTGCTAAATGCTGAATATAAAGTGTAGTTCAGTCCTGGTCTAATCTGAGCAAGAAATCTGTATTATGACATCAGAATATTTTAGAAGCAATATTTAAGCCTTTTTGTTCACTTTGATGTTCGTGGTTATAATGTGTAAAATACAGCTGACAGGTGTTTATGTTTAGGGTGTGGCCTGAGACAAGTGATGATATTTATTCAGACAGTAAGGTGAGATAAACAATCCGGTGTAACAATCTAAATCCGGATTGGCGCTTTGTTCTATTTATTTTATGTTTTTACAATAACGCCAAAGCAGCTCAGCATGGATAAAATTGTATGTGCTGCTGAACCGATAACGTTTTATTAACCGGCATCATTATTTTATTGTGTTTTTTATTTCAGGACGGTTAAGTGCTCTAAACATAACTGGAAGTTGAACGTGGCGACCATGCAGTACGTCAATCCTCCGGACAGCTTCATGCAGGACGAACTCGGTACGATTCACATTAATGCTGATTATATTTTAATGTTTGTTGCCTCTGAAATACACAGAAACACAGAAAAAGACATGAGAGGGCGCCGGTTGGAGCGACGGGTTATTCTGAACTCCTCGGTTCGAAACTCGGCATCGCCGACTGGGCGCCATCTAGCGGGCATAATTGGCAGTGCCTGCAGGGAGGGATTACCGGACTATGTGAGGACCCTGTTTAAGGACCCTGATTAGCAGATAGAGGCAGAGATGTTCACAAGTCACAAAAAAAACCAGTCCGAGTCAGGAGTCAGGAGTCAATATAATCTACACAGAACATATATTATAAATGTAGCGTAGAAATAAAGAAATAATCTGTAAGTTCAGATAAAAACAACAACAGATTAGCGAGTGTATTTAGCCATTTTACTTCGTGTCTTTACTTTCCTCCTCATTGTGTAAATGAATGTAATTTCTGTAACAAGAAGGTTCCAGTTAAAAGCTTCAACTGATACGTTTTGTTTTCATTACAGAACAAAAGCGCTCGATAAATCACGGCACAGCGGCCAAAATCCCAAACACAGCAAAAACAATCATAACCGCTGCTTACCTTAGCTTCTGTTCTTCCAGATGCTATTACATTTATAACCGCGTGTCCCATTAGGAATAGAATCCGTTATTTTGTAAATGTGCTTTTAATTAAAAACCTCCAAACTTTTCCCGGTGGTGAAGTAAAACAGGAAGTGGTTAGAAAGCCGATCGAGCGTTTCATTACCGCGTCATCTGTGTGACGCAAACTGAATAAATGCAAATAACAGCATTTCTTACTAACAATTACAATCAGAAGCTCTGATTGGTTCAGAAAGCGTCTTTCAACCATCAGCACCGATTCTGTAGGAGCGTTCCATTCACCCCGGTTGTTCCTGTGAAGTGCACTACGTAGGGTACTCCACCATTTTAAGTGAGATTCTGATCCAGAGGTAACGAGAATGTTCAAATGAAGTGAACTTCAGACTGTGTAGGGAGTAGGGAGCGACGCTTCATCACTACACCGGAAGCTGCTGGAACATTTACACATCGTGTGTGTTGTGGGTTAAGACGGCCGGAGTGTTATTATTATTATTATTATTATTATTAGAGAGCAGAAAATTAATAATAATAATAATAATATATATATATACAGTGTATCACAAAAGTGAGTACACCCCTCACATTTCTGCAGATATTTAAGTATATCTTTTCATGGGACAACACTGACAAAATGACACTTTGACACAATGAAAAGTAGTCTGTGTGCAGCTTATATAACAGTGTAAATTTATTCTTCCCTCAAAATAACTCAATATACAGCCATTAATGTCTAAACCACCGGCAACAAAAGTGAGTACACCCCTTAGTGAAAGTTCCTGAAGTGTCAATATTTTGTGTGGCCACCATTATTTCCCAGAACTGCCTTAACTCTCCTGGGCATGGAGTTTACCAGAGCTTCACAGGTTGCCACTGGAATGCTTTTCCACTCCTCCATGACGACATCACGGAGCTGGCGGATATTCGAGACTTTGCGCTCCTCCACCTTCCGCTTGAGGATGCCCCAAAGATGTTCTATTGGGTTTAGGTCTGGAGACATGCTTGGCCAGTCCATCACCTTTACCCTCAGTCTCTCCAATAAAGCAGTGGTCGTCTTAGAGGTGTATTTGGGGTCATTATCATGCTGGAACACTGCCCTGCGACCCAGTTTCCGGAGGGAGGGGATCATGCTCTGCTCAGTATTTCACAGTACATATTGGAGTTCATGTGTCCCTCAATGAAATGTAACTCCCCAACACCTGCTGCACTCATGCAACCCCAGACCATGGCATTCCCACCACCATGCTTGACTGTAGGCATGACACACTTATCTTTGTACTCCTCACCTGATTGCCGCCACACATGCTTGAGACCATCTGAACCAAACAAATTAATCTTGGTCTCATCAGACCAATTCCAGTAATCCATGTCCTTTGTTGACATGTCTTCAGCAAACTGTTTGCGGGCTTTCTTGTGTAGAGACTTCAGAAGAGGCTTCCTTCTGGGGTGACAGCCATGCAGACCAATTTGATGTAGTGTGCGGCGTATGGTCTGAGCACTGACAGGCTGACCCCCCACCTTTTCAATCTCTGCAGCAATGCTGACAGCACTCCTGCGCCTATCTTTCAAAGACAGCAGTTGGATGTGAGGCTGAGCATGTGCACTCAGCTTCTTTGGACAACCAACGCGAGGTCTGTTCTGAGTGGACCCTGCTCTTTTAAAACGCTGGATGATCTTGGCCACTGTGCTGCAGCTCAGTTTCAGGGTGTTGGCAATCTTCTTGTAGCCTTGGCCATCTTCATGTAGCTCAACAATTCGTCTTTTAAGATCCTCAGAGAGTTCTTTGCCATGAGGTGCCATGTTGGAACTTTCAGTGACCAGTATGAGAGAGTGTGAGAGCTGTACTACTAAATTGAACACATCTGCTCCCTATGCACACCTGAGACCTAGTAACACTAACAAATCACATGACATTTTGGAGGGAAAATGACAAGCAGTGCTCAATTTGGACATTTAGGGGTGTAGTCTCTTAGGGGTGTACTCACTTTTGTTGCCGGTGGTTTAGACATTAATGGCTGTATATTGAGTTATTTTGAGGGAAGAATAAATTTACACTGTTATATAAGCTGCACACAGACTACTTTTCATTGTGTCAAAGTGTCATTTTGTCAGTGTTGTCCCATGAAAAGATATACTTAAATATCTGCAGAAATGTGAGGGGTGTACTCACTTTTGTGATACACTGTATATACAGTGGGGGAAATAAGTATTTGATCCCCTGCTGATTTTGTAAGTTTACCCCCTTACAAAGACTTGAACAGTCTATTATTTTTATGGAAGGTTTATTTTAACAGAGAGAGACAGAATATCAACAAAGAATGCAGAAAAAAAACATTAAATAAAAGTTATAAATTAATTTGTATTTAATTAAGGGAAATAAGTATTTGATCCCCTACCAACCAGCAAGAATTCTGACCCCCACAGACCGGTTATGTGCCCATGAGGAACACAAATTAGTCCTGTCCCTGTATAAAAGACTCCTGTCACAGAATCAGTTTCTTCTGTTCAAATCTCTCCACCACCATGGGCAAGACCAAAGAGCTATCAAAGGACGTCAGGGACAAGATTGTAGACCTGCACAAGGCTGGAATGGGCTACAAGACCATCAGCAAGAAGCTTGGTGAGAAAGAGATCACTGTTGGTGCGATCATTCGAAAATGGAAGAAATACAAGATCACAGTCAATCACCCTCACTCTGGAGCTCCATGCAAGATCTCACCTGGTGGGGTAAGAATGATTCTGAGAAAGGTGAGGTCAGTCCAGAATTACACGGGAGGAGCTTGTCAATGATCTCAAGGGAGCTGGGAGCAGAGAAATGCTGGATATGACCCCAAGAACACCATCCCCACTGGGCATTTCTCTGCCTCCAAACACGGCGAGTGGAGTTGATGCCAAAGAGCTCAATTTTGGTCTCATCTGACCATATCACATTCTCCCAAGCTTTCTCTGAATCATTCAGGTGTTCATTGGCAGCTCCTTTGATAGCTCTTTGGTCTTGCCCTTGGTGGTGGAGAGATTTGAACGGAAGAAACTGATTCTGTGACAGGAGTCTTTTATACAGGGACAGGACTAATTTGTAGCCTCATGGGCACATAACCGGTCTGTGGGGGTCAGAATTCTTGCTGGTTGGTAGGGGATCAAATACTTATTTCCCTTAATTAAATACAAATTAATTTATAACTTTTATTTAATTTTTTTTCTGGATTTTTTGTTGATATTCTGTCTCTCTCTGTTAAAATAAACCTTTCATAAAAATTATAGACTGTTCAAGTCTTTGTAAGGGGGTAAACTTACAAAATCAGCAGGGGATCAAATACTTATTTCCCCCACTGTATATATATATATTATTATTATTATCATCACACATAACTAATGCTGACACATGCTGACGCTAGAGACTCTTGTTGTTTATGAGTCATGAGTCGAGTCTGAAGTTGCTGTGTGTGGGACTTACGTGCGACTCGGACTAGAGTACATGGGTGTAAAAGGGCTGCATTCACCAAACATCCTGCACTTCTGTTCATTTTCAGTTCTTGTAGATGAGGGGCTTCACCTTCTGCTTCAGTAGTGAGACGCAACCCAACACGTTACAGTAGCCAATCCACCTACTGTATGTTTGTAGGAGTTGGGAGGAAAACAGAGTATCCACAGTAAAACCTGTGCAAGCGAGAACTCTATGACCTACACTACTATGCTAGGAAAACACCCTGTACATGTGTGTCAGTTCATCACACGACAACACACACTCACGCCTCCACCCTGCATGTGTGTGTGTGTGTGTGTGTGTATATGTGTAGAGGTGGTACATTGTGAAGATGGCAGGTTGGAGCTGGTGGAGTTAAACCCTCCTGACCCTTGGACAGCTGATCCCAGACCAGCAGAAGAACTAAAGCCTGGAGAGGTCATGGTAATGAGCACACACACACACACACACACAAACACACACTCACACTCACACACACACTCACACACACACTCCCTGGTTAGTAAGTCAAACAGTTTACTAAGTTGAATAAGGACGCCATGTGCTCTGGTTTCCAACCAGGGGCCTCAAAGGGCCTATAGGGGCCCCGAGTATGGGACACCAACCAATAGGCTGTTAGCATACAGGAGATCTTGTGATGTCATAACTCTATTTTAAACTGCCTACGATGAGTCTTTAAGAACGGACACGTATTTGATTCAGTTGTTGATGCAGATCCGGCTGAATCAGACTCAGGTGAGGAAGCTCCTACCATCCGCTCACCAGAACTAAACCCACAACATCAACCACAATCAGAAACTACCCGATTTATACCCTCATCATGGATTCAAGAACATAAAACCTTTTATTATCCTCACTGAAAGCTTAAAAATAAAATCATAACCCAAGGGGGTCTGAGAGAAAGTAAAGTTACAAGTGTGTGTGTGTGTGTGTGTGACAGCTAACCTACATCACACACGCCTGTATGGAGCTGAAGGCGGGTGCCAGGCGGATGATGTTCGACCCGTGGTTGATGGGGCCGGCCTTCGCCCGCGGTTGGTGGCTTTTACACGAGCCGCCGTCTGACGCTCTGAAGAGGCTCTACAGCGCCGACCTGATCTACATCAGCCACATGCACTCAGACCACCTCAGGTACCGACGTACCCAACACTGCGCCACCCCAGCGCCACATCACACACATTACTCGGCAAATGATTTCAGGACGTTAGAAGAAAGGGTAAACACGCCCCTGTACCAGCTGTTTAGTGGGCCACTCAGGTGGATGTTCTGCTAGCACACCAGCGTGAATCTCATCTCCGGTACCGGTCGGCTTGGCGCCCCCAGCAGGCACAATCGTGCAGTTCATCTGTTTCTGTCTTTAAACGAGTCAGGACGGTTTAACATGTGGTCCATGATGATACACCCTGCTATAACCCACGCTCCTCCACGTTCGTGTCCAACACTTATAGCTCCTCACAGCTTCAACAGACCAGAGATGTGTTATGTGGAGAAAGGATCAGAACCCAGAATGCAGAGAACAACTTAAATGTTTTATTTTACAAAGATAAATAACAACAAAATTGGCAAAAAACGGAAACAAAAAACAAATCGGCAACTTGCCGCAGGCAACTGGAACAAAAAGAGAAAGAGAAACCAAAAAAAAAGGAAAAACACAAAAAGGCACTTGAGTGGAGCCGCGAACCCGATTGTCGGTGTGCGAGGCGGTCACGTTCCCCACTGTGCTATTTCAGCACTAGAAAACGAAAGGAACCTCACGCTTATAAAGCGCGGTACTACTGTACGCCGGACAAGCAAGTCCGGGAAAAGCAAAACCGAAACTCGCTGTAATGCGGTTCGGGTTTTTTGGATCGGTCGTGTCACCAGACACTGGTCACTGGTTCTGGGAAGAGCCGATCTGTAGAAAAAACATGTTAGTCACGAGGCAATTCGAACTGATGTTGTGGGGATGAGAGGCAATGACTTTACCCACTCGGCTACGCCGTCAGTAGGGATGCCTGTGAAACTGTCGGCCAATGAACGCCGTATTATTTAGTGGCGCTGCTAAGACTAGCCGCCTGCTAACGAAGCAGGGAGGAGCTAGTGAAAATGCCAAAATAAGAACAGCGCGAGGGCTGCGCGATGTCGCACCAACTTTCCCTAAGTGAGGAAAAACAAAAAGGATCCCTTGCTACCTCAGCCTTGCAGCTTACGAGCCCGAACGTCCTGGAGATGCCAGGGTTTACCTTCTTTCCCTATAAAAATCGAGCCAGAGAGCTACTTCAAGAGTACTGTGTGATATGAAGGGCGACTTGTTTGATACAAACTTCCTGAATAACATAAAGCTGTACGGTTCACCTTTAGTGATAATATTATGATAAATAATAATAATAATAATAAATATTCATAGATGTGAAGAGACTGTCTGATCATACGTTAATGTTAATGATTTCTTGCAATAATTGTTAACAATGATTTACTATTGTAGGAAACACAGATATATTTAAACGTAACATTATTTATTTACAGTGGGGCCAAAAAGTATTTAGTCAGCCACTGATTGTGCAAGTTCTCCTACTTAGAAAGATGAGAGAGGTCTGTAATTTTCATCATAGCTACACTTCAACTATGAGAGACAAAATGAGAAAAACTAATCCAGGAAATCACATTGTAGGATTTTTAAAGAATTTATTTGTAAATTATGGTGGAAAATAAGTATTTGGTCAATAACAAACAAGCAAGATTTCTGGCTCTCACAGACCTGTAACTTCTTCTTTAAGAAGCTCTTCTGTCCTCCACTCGTTACCTGTATTAATGGCACCTGTTTGACCTCGTTATCTGTATAAAAGACACCTGTCCACAGCCTCAAACAGTCAGACTCCAAACTCAACCATGGCCAAGACCAAAGAGCTGTCGAAAGACACCAGGAAGAAAATTGTAGACCTGCACCAGGCTGGGAAGAGTGAATCTACAATAGGCAAGCAGGTCGGTTTGAATAAATCAACTGTGGGAGCAATTGTAAGAAAATGGAAGCCATACAAGACCATTGATAATCTCCCTCGATCCCGTGGGGTCAAAATGATCATGAGAACGGTGAGCAAAATATCCCAGAACTACACGGAGGGACCTGATGAATGACCTGCAGAGAGCTGGGACCAAAGTAACAAAGGCTACCATCAGTAACACACTACGCCGAGAGGGACTCAAATCCTGCAGTGCCAGGCGTGTCCCCCTGCTTAAGCCAGTACATGTCCAGGCCCGTCTGAAGTTTGCCAGAGAGCATATGGATGATCCAGAAGAGGATTGGGAGAATATCATGTGGTCAGATGAAACCAAAATGGAACTTTTTGGTAAAAACTCAACTCGTCGTGTTTGGAGGAAGAAGAATGCTGAGTAAACACCGTACCTACTGTGAAGCATGGGGGTGGAAACATCATGCTTTGGGGCTGTTTTTCTGCAAAGGGGACAGGACGACTGATCCGTGTTAAGGGAAGAATGAACGGGGCCATGTATCGTGAGATTTTAAGCCAAAACCTCCTTCCATCAGTGAGAGCATTAAAGATGGAACGTGGCTGGGTCTTCCAGCATGACAATGATCCCAAACACACCGCTCGGGCAACGAAGGAGTGGCTCCGTAAAAAGCATTTCAAGGTCCTGGAGTGGCCTAGCCAGTCTCCAGACCTCAACCCCATAGAAAATTTGTGGAGTCCGTGTTGCCCAGCGACAGCCCCAAAACATCACTGCTCTAGAGGAGATCTGCATGGAGGAATGGGCCAAAATAGCAGCTACAGTGTGTGCAGACCTGGTGAAGACTTACAGGAAACGTTTGACCTCTGTAATTGCCAATAAAGGTCATGTTACAAAGTATTGAGTTGAACTTTTGTTATTGACCAAATACTTATTTTCCACCATAATTTACAAATAAATTCTTTAAAAATCCTACAATGTGATTTCCTGGATTTTTTTTTCTCATTTTGTCTCTCATAGTTGAAGTGTAGCTATGATGAAAATTACAGACCTCTCTCATCTTTCTAAGTAGGAGAACCTGCACAATCAGTGGCTGACTAAATACTTTTTGGCCCCACTGTATATTAAATAGTCAGAGAGTCAGAGTTATCACATCTCTGATATTTTTGTAAATATCTTTCTTGACAGTTTTGTATGAATGAGCTCATCTGTAGCATTTTGATCAAAATCACAATTTATTATTATTATTATTTTTTTTTTTATCATTAACAGTCACATCTTCAAATCATGTCCCGTTTGTACTGATCACGACCTTTGTAACATTTTCCAACAAATTATGAACTCTGTCCCATATTTGTACAAATGATCAGTTATGTACGAATTAAAATAAGCTGCGATGTACAGGGACGTTTCTGTGACACGTACTGAAGTGTCTTCTCCACATTGTCACCCCGCGAATGAGACATACACACTTTTCTTTCACTATCATAAAAAAGAATTCTTCCTCCCGATCACTGTGTCTTTCGCTTTTCTGCCATGTTTTTATTATTATTTTGGGGTAAAAAGCGCATCTCGCTCCCCATCGTAGTTGCGCTCTCTTGCGTGTGAATTGTGCAACAATATAGAACGCCGCACCCAGACAAGATCAGAGCTCAAATAAACATAAAACATTTTTGTTATAAAAGTTTCATATTCGGGATTGTCATTTTCAAGTCTACATCCATGCAAGTGTTAATGATTTAAAAAAGATCAGCAACGCAAATATAATGTTTAGACGGAGCTCTATGGTCACTAGCGCTATTTCTAGAACATGTTCTGCGGGCGACTCGTGTGGTCGATGCGGGCGACCGTGTTGGTGACCCCTGGTATATTTGCTTTAGTGCAGGCATGTCCAAAGATCGGATTTAATACATCCCGCGTCTTCGGTCTTAAATTGCATTACTTGTGGCCGCCAGCGCAGTCAAACAGAAAAATAAATAAATAAATGATCGTCGCTGTCTGATGAAAAACACGTATCTCCACTTTTAGCGGTTTTCACTTTTTTTTTTTACGTGTTGATGAAAAGATGAATGAAATCACGCATTCTCTGTAACGAGTATCTCCATTGGCTGCTAGACCTGTCCATCAAAACCACATATCTCCTCCTCCCTCCCCCCCCGCTACTGTTTGAGAGAGAAGTGAAACTCGTTTGCTGTGTAAGTTTCATCTCTACAGTTTGTAGTGTTTTAAAAACACATCTGTATCTGATATTTATATGGACGAAGCGTTTACATGGACTGTATTAATGAACACAATTGAACTTTTTTATAGCTACAGTAAATAACTTGATTACAAAGTAAAGATAATGTCTGGTAACTTGACTGTTTCAGGTATTTACAGGTATGAAATAGTAATTTATAACAGTATCTCCCAGTCATGTTTCTGCACAACACAGTATTAAAAGCTTTTCTTAATAGATCTACGTATGAAATAATTGTATCTGTGTTTTGATGTTTTATTGATGCACAATATTAGATCAGAATATTTTGAAAAGCATGATTTCTGAGTTAGCCAGATAACTTCTGCATGGCTACCTCTGGAGTATTTCCTGGCATACAGAACCATAAGATAAAAGAGAAAAAAAAGACCTTCATATTGAACAATTCTTGACATTTTACTTATTTTATTGTTTAAAATAATCTCATCAGGGACTGTCGGCCCTCGGGCACTTTCACATTATCAAATCTGGCCCTCCTAGAAAAAAGTTTGGACACCACTGCTTTAGTGTAAATAAATAAAGTGTTAAGAAGACAGAGTAAACAGTAATAATAACGTGACGCCGCGTCCCCTGTTCTGACTTTTGTGTCTGCGGTACTTTTTCCTGCCCTTGTAACTCACACAGGAACTATTTATCCTAAATAAAAGAGCTGAACGCTGTTTATAACGTCCGTTTACTGTATAGAACTCAATTCTGTAATACAGGTATAACTAATCATACACGTCACTGTAACTATTACAACATTTAATGCATTTTAATCAGCGTTCTGCTTCATGCACTTTGTAGATGCTCCCTTAGTTTATTATCACAGATGAACCTTGTATTTAAAAAACAGCTTTAACTAAATTAACTAAATAACGTTTTGAAATATCTGTGATTGTTGTTGCTCCTTGTTTACTGCAGTTCGTTCATGTAATTTTATTAATTATTGGATGTTTATTGGCCGAGAACAAGAAATACTATAATACAAGATAAATAAATAAATCATTCAGTATAAACTAACATGACCATGACGATGTACAACCTCCAGTACGGAAATCACTTCCCCATAATGTTTGTTTTTTGCAGATAGAGCAAATATCTATACAGCATAGCAAATATACAAACACAAAAGTCAGAACAACAGGAGACGCGGCGCTACATTATTATTACTGTTTCAACACTTGTGCTTGATTTACACTGAATATATATGAAGTAAATATGTGCGTGTCAGCGCTGGTGAGAATCTCCACGTGTATCAGAAACTTTAGAGACGTTCCTCTTGAAGAGGTTTTGATTGTTCATCTTGACTTGGTTTTCTAACATGAACAATAACCTGAGTGGTTGATGGTTGGGGCAGATTGCTGCTCATCTCTGTACTGAAGGCAGGATGTTATGGTTTGGACCGGGGGCCACTTCCTGCGAGGCCCTGAGCTTCTGCGAGGCCCTGAGCTTCTGCGATTCAGTCTGCTGCACACCTCACAGTTGTTGTTCCAGTTCAGCACTCGGTGTACATGAATCAGAGATGTTTACAAGTCACAAAATACGAGTCTGAGTCAAGTCACGAGTCTTTAGGCTAGAGTCCGAGTCAAGTCACGAGTCTTTAGGCTAGAGTCCGAGTCAAGTCACGAGTCTTTAGGCTAGAGTCCGAGTGAAGTCACAAGTCTTTAGGCTAGAGTCCGAGTCAGGTAACGAGTCTTTAGGCCAGAGTCCGAGTGAAGTCACGAGTCTTTAGGCTAGAGTCCGATTCAGGTCACGAGTCTTTAGGCCAGAGTCCGAGTCAGGTCACGAGTCTTTAGACTAGAGTCCGAGTCATGTCACGAGTCTTTAGACTAGAGTCCGAGTCAAGTCATGAGTCTTTAGGCTAGAGTCCAAGTCAGGTCACGAGTCTTTAGACTAGAGTCCGAGTCAAGTCACGAGTCTTTAGGCTAGAGTCCAAGTCAGGTCACGAGTCTTTAGACTAGAGTCCAAGTCAGGTCACGAGTCTTTAGACTAGAGTCCGAGTCAAGTCACAAGTCTTTAGACTAGAGTCCGAGTCAAGTCACGAGTCTTTAGGCTAGAGTCCAAGTCATGTCACGAGTCTTTAGACTAGAGTCCGAGTCAGGTCACGAGTCTTTAGGCTAGAGTCCGAGTCAAGTCACGAGTCTTTAGGCTAGAGTCCAAGTCAGGTCACGAGTCTTTAGACTAAAGTCCGAGTCAGGTCACGAGTCTTTAGACTAGAGTCCGAGTCAAGTCACGAGTCTTTAGGCCAGAGTCCAAGTCAGGTCACGAGTCTTTAGACTAGAGTTCGAGTCAAGTCATGCCTCCGAGTGTGGAGCGTTTTGGCTATAATGAGTCAGACTGACACGAGTCCATGTGATGTTCAGGTCCCTTCGCAGTGTTGGGTACTGACGACGTTTGGTTTGAAGAGCTCGTCTCATATTGAATCCCTGGTAGGATACGGACCTTGTTTAGCCGAGTGTTTGACACCTTCAGCCAGGAGCAGCTCACTGAGAATCTCCACGTGTTTCAGAAACTTTAGAGACGTTCCTCTTCAGGAGGTTTTGATTGTTCACCTTGACCTGGTTTTCTAACATGCACAATAACCTGAGTGGTTGATGGTTGGGTCAGATTGCTGCTCGTCTCTGTACTTGTGGCACTTTGAAGGCAGGATGTTATGGTTTGTATCGGGGCGGGGGCCACTTCCTGTTAGGCCCTGAGCTTTTGCAGCTCACAGTTGTTGTTCCAGTTCAGCACTAGGTGTACATGCATGTTTGGGTGATTGGTCTGGTTAGGATGGGTGTGGTGGGGTTTTGTTACTTTGATCTGTTTCTCTTGTTTTCCAGCCTTTTTTGAACCGAAGTGGTTTTAATTATCGGAAACTTTGATATTTAGTATAAAAATCATATTTCATCTACAATCACGTTAGATTTTATTTTAAAATCTATATGTACCAGCCAGAATGTAACAGAACCGCCTGTAAACACATCTAATTTCTGGTTCACACTACACAATTTTTGCCCTGATTTACGCCTGGTTGCTGCTAGATGTTGCGGCTCGGAGAAAACTCAGCGTTCGCCCAGGGATCAAAACTCACATACCTAAAGTGTTCAAATGTGCTGTTGTTAAACCCCTGATTAAAAACCCAATCTTGATCAGTAGGTGAGGACTAGTTAAAGCAGGGGTGTCAAACTCATTTTCACCGAGGGCCACATCAGCATTATTGTGGCCCTCAAAGGGCCGATTGTAACGTATCCTGCTGTGATTGCAGTCTGTTGTTTTTCTTGGAGGCTGAATTCTGCATTTATATTGTTCTACTTTACCACAGACACGGCCTCATAACACAAGAGACGCACCGGTTTCTCTTCCTGAAGCACAAACTTGTTTTCATTTTCATTAAATTTCCTCCCTATGCCTAATTTTCTTAATTATCTTCTTGTACATTTTAGGATTATGTGTAAATACAGTATGTGTAACATCATCTACTGGCAGGATGTGTCACTTTGCAGGTCACAAAATCAGCATTTATGTAGGATTTTACAGTGTATTTTTAAGACAATCATTCTGTCCTCACTAATACAGTAGTTTATCCCCCTTTCTCAGCTAGACAGACAGACAGACAGACAGACAGCTCCCTTCAGAATACAGTCGGTTTTATTTGTTTTCCAGCTGTGTGATACACTGTGTGCATCAAAATGAAGTAAAAATACAAACAATAAAAACAATAAAGAACTTAATACAGTAAAAGCACACAGCTGTAGTCAAGTGTTACATCTGGTACAATATGAGATTTAACCAAACGTAAAATAGCGCTAACGAGTTTGTAACTAAAGCGCTGTGATATACTCACTAAACATTTACAAACAACTGAGAATATAAACGCCACTACTTACAGACGATGCTTTGGTATTATACTGCAAGATAATTATTTATATTTATTATTATTGTTTACGTTACTGACTACGTTTTGCAGTAAAAGTTACATGGCTACTCAGCGAGGTCAAAGTTAGTTGCCATGACTACGATGTTAACAGTTGAAAGGCGCAGGAATCCCATAAAATTATAAGTGCGTCTCTGTAACGACTCGAACCATCACAACTATCGTACAGTCGTTTAAGCTCTCGCGGGCCACAGAAAAATGACGTGGCGGGCCGGATCTGTCCCACGGGCCAGGAGTTTGACACCCCTGAGTTAAAGGCTCATATTGCTGGTTTAAGTTCCACTACAGTCACTGTTGGGCAAATCTGTTAACCTAAAATCAAATTTCACTTTGTCGCTAAACACAAAATAAATAAATGTAAAGTATATTTAAACGTTAATGGAGAAAATGTTTCCCACACTATTAACATTTACATTTACATTTTCAGCATTTAGCAGACGCTCTTATCCAGAGCGACTTACAGAAGTGCTTCCATAGTGAACATTTCATTCCTTAAGTTTAGATAGACAACAGTCGAAGAACACAACTCTGCTAAAACCTGTTAGAACCAAAGTGCCCTTTTTTTTTCTTCTTTTTTTTTTTTTTTTTAAATGGAAAAGATTGGAAGAAAATGT
This sequence comes from Trichomycterus rosablanca, assembly GCF_030014385.1. Taxonomy (NCBI): domain Eukaryota; kingdom Metazoa; phylum Chordata; class Actinopteri; order Siluriformes; family Trichomycteridae; genus Trichomycterus; species Trichomycterus rosablanca. The sequence continues at coordinate 87,188,609 of NC_085988.1, read as the reverse complement.
TAGTAAATAAGTACAAATCAGCCTAAGTGTTTAGTAAAAAGGTGATGAAGGTTTTTAATCATTTTTTAAAGACAGCAAGAGACTCAGCTGTTCGGACAGACAGAGGAAGTTCGTTCCACCATTTGGGCGCTAGAACAGAGAACAGCCTTGATGCTTGTCTTCCTTTAGTCCTGGATGGAGGCTCAAGTCGAGCTAGACTAGAGGCTCGGAGGTTGCGTGGTACAGAGCGGGGTTTGATTAGACCCCGAAGGTAGCTTGGGGCTGGTCCATTTTTGGCTTTGTAGGCGAGCGTCAGTGTTTTAAACTGAATGCGTGCAGCTACAGGAAGCCAGTGAAGAGAACGTAGCAGTGGGGTGATGTGGCAGTGTTTAGGTTGGTTAAAAACCAGACGGGCAGCTGCATTTTGAATGAGCTGTAAGGGTTTAATAGTGGCCATGGGAGCTCCTGCCAGGAAGGAGTTGCAGTAGTCCAACCGAGAGATTACAAGTGATTGCACCAGAATCTGGGTAGCTTCTCTGGAGAGAAATGGCCGAATCTTCCTGATGTTGTACAGGAGGAACCGGCACGATCTCGTCATGTTGGCTATATAAGGAGAGAAGGTCAGCTGGTTATCCAGGACAACACCAAGACTTCTTACCTTATCAGATGGTCTAATCTGGAAGTCATCCAGAGAAATTACTAGGTCCTGGGTTGGAGACAGATCTCCAGGAATGAGCAACATCTCTGTCTTGCTGGGATTAAGTTTTAGATGATGAGCTGACATCCATTGTGAGATATCTCGCAGACATGCTGAGATGCGAGCTGAGACTTGCGTGTCTGAAGAAGGAAATGACAGAACAAGCTGAGTGTCATCTGCATAGGAGTGGTAGGAGAAGCCATGGGAGGCTATGACCTTACCCAGAGAGCGGGTGTAGATAGAGAAGAGAAGTGGGCCAAGTACAGAGCCCTGAGGAACACCGGTTGAGAGAGTGCATGGGGTAGATATGGATCCCCTCCATGACACTTGGTAGGAGCGCCCTTCCAGGTAGGAGGCCATCCATTGCCATGCTGAACCTGTTACTCCAAGGTTGGAGAGAGTGGTCAGGAGAATGCCGTGATTCACTGTGTCGAAGGCTGCAGAGAGGTCAAGAAGAATAAGGACACATGACAGTTTGGCTGCTTTGGCTGCATGAAGCTTCTCAGTAACAGCTACAAATGCTGTTTCTGTAGAATGTGCTGCCTTGAAGCCAGACTGGTACGGATCGTGGAGCTCATTCTGAGTGAGAAAGGCAGATAGTTGGTTATAGACAGCACCTTCAAGAATTTTGGATAGAAAAGAGAGGAGTGAGACAGGTCTGTAGTTGTTAATGTCTGTAGTCTCTAGTGTAGGTTTCTTAAGAAGGGGAATGACCTGAGCCTTCTTAAAAGCAGTAGGGACAACACCTGATGTCAGGGAGTTGTTGATGATGGGTGTGATGAAGGGGATTAGGTCCTGCGAGAGGTCTTTGAGGATGGTGGATGGTATAGGGTCAAGTGTGCATGTAGTGGGATTGCTGGATGAGAGGAGCTGTGTAACCTCATCCATGGTGAGTGGGGTGAAGCTGGTGAGTGTGTTGGTGGGTTGAGGGTCAGTTGAAAGTGGGTCAGTCGGAGACAAGGATTGATTGATTTTGTCAATCTTGTCCTGGAAGAATGTTGCAAAGTCAGTAGCAGTGAGAGAGGCAGAAGGGGGAGGAGGAGGAGGGTTCAGAAGAGAGGAAAAGATAGCATGAAGCTTACATGGGTCAGCAGCAGATTGTTCAAGCTTGGCTTTGTAAAAAGATGTTTTTGCAGCAGTCACATCAGATGAGAACCTGGACAGCAGATCGTGGTAGGAGTGGAGATCAACACCAAGCTTAGATTTCCTCCACTTTCTCTCAGCTGCCCTCAATTCTCTTCTGTTGCTGCGCAATGCGTCTGAAAGCCAAGGAGCAGGGTGAGAAGGTTTTCCTCGTTTGAGGGTAGGAGGACAGAGCTGATCGAGGGATGTTGAAAGAGAAGAAAGTAGAGTATTAGTTGCAGAGTTAAGTGGAAGGGTAGCAAGAATGTCAGGGTTAGGTAGTGAAGTTAGGATGGTGGAGATCAACAGGGAGGAAGATAAAGAGTGAAGATTGGGGCGTGTTGTAAGGGTGAAAGTGTGGTTGGAGGTAGGAAGAGTTGGGAGACCGAGAGAGAAGGACACAAAGTGATGGTCAGAGAGGTGCAGTGGGGTGACAGTGAGGTCCAGAACAGAAGCTGCACGGCTGAAGACCAGGTCCAGAAGATTGCCTCCTTTGTGTGTCGGAGGGCTGTGATTAAAGAGGAGGTCGAAAGATGAAAGAAGAGGAAGAAGACAGGAGGACTGAAGTGAAGGGAGATTAAAGTCACCAAGAACAGTCAGAGGAGTACCATCTGAAGGGAAGAAACTCAGAAGAACATCCAGCTCTCCTATGAAGTCTCCCAGTGCGCCAGGTGGTCTGTAAATAACAATGACATTAAGAGTAATCGGAAAAGTAACAGTAATAGCATGAAATTCAAAAGATGAAATGTTAAGGTGAGAAACATTCACAGTAGTGAATTGCCATTTCTTGGTCAGGAGCAAACCTGTACCACCACCCCTACCAGATCCTCTCGGTGTATGAGAGAAGGTGTAGGCAGAGGATAAGGCTGCTGGTGTTGCTGAGTTCTCGGTGGTGATCCACGTCTCAGTCAGTGCCAGGAAGTCAAGGCTGTGAGAAAGTGCATAAGCTGAGATGAAGTCAGCTTTTTGGACGGCTGATTGACAGTTCCAGACCCCACCTACCACCACTGTTTGAGACTGTTGCAACAGTTGGGGGTCTTTGAGGTTGCTGGCGTTGCTGTTTCTATAATGTGCCCTCTGATGTCTGCAGGGTCTGTGAGATATAAGCACAGGAATGTTTGAGTAGCACATGCTGAGAAAAGTAGATAGTTTAGACAATGTCAGAGACTGATAGTACTTACCCAAGTTAGTTTAGATTAGTAGTAAAAAAGATAGATAGGTTAAACAATTCAGACAGATATTAAAACCTAGTGATAGAGAAGACCAGCCGCTACAGACGGTACGTTAACCAGACCAGTTCAGACCAGTCCACCTTAGGAATGAAGAATATCTGCTGCTGCCCACACACAACAAACTGTGCTGCTCTGTGTATTCTGACCCCTTTCTATCAGAACCAGCATGAACTTCTTCAGCAGTTTGAGCTACAGGAGCTCGTCTGTTGGATCGGACCACACGGGCATCGATGAGCCTCGGCCGCCCATGACCCTGTCGCCGGTTTACCACCGTTCCTTCCTTGGAGCACTTTTGATAGATACTGACCACTGCAGACCAGGACACACCCCACAAGAGCTGCAGGTTTGGAGATGCTCTGACCCGGTCGTCTAGCCATCACAATCTGGCCCTCAGATCCTCACGCTCGTCCATTTTTCCTGTTTCTAACATCAACTTTATATCCCCCCCACTAACAGGTGCTATGATGAAGATAATCAGTTTTATTCACTTCACCTCTCAGTGGTTATAATGTTATACCTGCTCAGTGTATACTATCTGTTAATGAGGCTGAAAAACTGATCCATGCATTTATAACTTCTGGGTTAGATGATTGTAATGCTCTTCTAACTGGATGCTCTGGTAGATCCATAAACAAACTTCAGTTGGTTCAAAATGCAGCAGCTCGAGTGCTAACTAGAGCTAGAACGTTTGATCATATTAGTCCTGTTCGATACTTTTACTAAGTTATAAAGTGCTACATGGACCATGGGGTGTGTGGCTCAGTTCCTAAGAGGTCTGCTGGCTTGGTTTTGTGATTTGTTGGTTGTTCTGGATGTGACCGTCCAACCAGGCGAAGCTTGGGTGTTCTAGGTCATAGAGATCTAATGATCAGGGATGTTGGGTTGCTGTTGTTCTGCCTCTATTGTGCGATAACTCAGGTTTGTTGATGGGTTAGGGTTAGGGTGTAGGGTTGGGGTTTAGGGTTTAGGGTTAAGTTTAGGGTTAGGGTTAAGGGTTAGGGTTAAGGGTTAGGGTTAGAGTTAAGGGTTAGGGTTACCCTTGATGGTAAAAGAACCCTAACCCTGGTTGTCCCTTCTAGTTATGATGTAATAATAAGATTTTAACTACATTTTCTGTTTCTTACCCTGAGGTGGTTGTGACGGGAACTTGTTTACCCACCTGAGGTTAAATTCTGTTTGAGGTTTGAGTGTGCCGTGTCAACAGTGCAGCTCCACAGTCTGAAAGATCTGTTTAAATAAATTAGACTTGAACCTGAGTTTGTTTATCAAATATTCCTCTTTATTTATTGTACAGGAGGTCCTCGACTTAAGTCGGAGATCCGTTCCTCATGACGCGATGTAACACGATTTTCGCTGTAAGTCGGAACCCACCTACATAAGCACCTACGTCAGTCACACGGCGAATGAACAACGCCGTCTTCCTCGTATAGCGCCGCGTGGCGAAGTATTCGTCCGCTCCGCTCGCCAACTAGTTCCCGCGCGAACTTTGTTTTTACGTCTCAAACGCCGTACGCTGGAATGACGAACAAGACTTTATTAATACATGTATTGGAGATGGCGACGTAACCACAAAACGCCGTATGTCAATTCCGCCGTAACCCGAGGACTTAAACTCTTTAACTAAATTTTATCAAACAGCTCCTTGTGCACATCCTGTTTGTGTCCGTTCGTATGTATTTATTAGTAAAAAAAACGCTCAGTTGCTATTTTTAGCATTAATGATGATTGTTTGTGTATTTGTGTATTTTATAGCTACCCCACACTGGAGCATCTGGCTAATAACAGACCAGATATTCCTATTTACGTTGGCGACACGTCCCGCCCCGTTTTCTGGTACGTTCCATACACCGTCTGATACATATCTGATCTTAATGCAGAATAATCTGATGTATTTAGTCTCTGGTTGTGTTGGGTTCTGCAGGTATCTGGAGAGAAGTGGAGTGAAACTCACCAACATTAACGTCACGCCCTTCGGAATCTGGCAGAACGTGAGAGTTCACTTCATTATATAACCTGTTATATGATTTATAGAGTTATAATATAGCAGCTTTCCTTTAATTAGCACCTAGGAGTCAAACAGATGGAAGAATTCACTGCAGCAGGACCAGTTTATCATCTGGTAACCACAACAGTACCGCAGGAACAGGTGCTGCAGTGGAATGTTACATTTCTTGTGCACAAATCCTCATAGTCATATTACTGCTTAGGGTAGCGTAGCTGGAGTGGAAAGCACAGAGACGAGCAGCATGTCTGTCATTAAGCTGTTGCAGGATGTTGTTAGCAAAATAAGGATCAACAGGTTACCACAGACTGGTTCAGCCTGGTTCCAGTGGGCCTACACTCTGTAGTACTGTGTACGTGACTAGAGCAGTATGGAGGGAGGCCCACAGTTCTGTTCTTTATTCTTCTGCTACTATAAAACTGTAATGCTAATCAATTCTTCCATCCAGTCAACTCTTTTTTTTCTTTGATCATCTGACCTTATTCCATTCATCCATCATCCATCCATCATCCATCCATTCATTCATCATCCATCCATCTATCCTTCCATCTATTATCCATCCATCATCCATCCATCCATCATCCATCCATCCATCTATCCATCCATCCATCCATCCATCTATCCATCCATCCATCCATCCATCATCCATCCATCATCCATCCATCATCCATCCATCCATCATCCATCCATCTATCTTTTATCCATCCATCATCCATCCATCATCCATCCATCTATTATCCATCCGTCATCCATCCATCATCCATCCATCCATCATCCATGCATCCATCATCCATCTATTATCCATCCATCATCCATCTATTATCCATCCATCATCCATCCATCCATCCATCCATCCATCCATCTTTTATCCATCCATCATCCATCCATCCATCATCCATCCATCCATCATCCATCTATCCATCCATCCATTCATCCATCCATCATCCATCCATCATCCATCCATCCATCCATCCATCATCCATCTATTATCCATCCGTCATCCATCCATCCATCCATCCATCCATCTATTATACATCCATCATCCACTGGCCGCTATAACTCCAGTCCTAAAGAAGCCAGGTCTCGCCCCGGACGATCTCAACAGCTACCGGCCCATATCTAATCTCCCTTTCCTTAGTAAGATTCTTGAACGTGTAGTCTCTGCTCAACTTAAAGAACACCTAGCTTCCAATAACCTTTTTGAGCAATTTCAGTCAGGTTTTAGGGAAAGTCATAGTACGGAAACGGCACTGACAAGGGTCATGAACGACTTACTTATGGCAGTTGACTCTGGTCTAGTGAAAGTACTCATTCTCCTTGATCTTACTGCTGCTTTCGACACAGTCTGCCATGATACTCTGCTGCATAGGTTGGAGACCTGGACTGGTATAACGGATATGGCAATAGCATGGCTTCGATCCTATCTCACTGGTAGGCAACAGTTTGTCTCGATAGGCGGTTTTAGGTCTGATGTCCTCTCTCTCTCTTCTGGTGTCCCCCAGGGCTCGGTTCTTGGCCCCCTTCTTTTTATCATTTATCTACTCCCACTTGGTGACATCATTCGACGGCATGGCCTACAGTTTCACTGCTATGCAGATGACACTCAGATTTACATCTGCACTAAGCCCTCTGACTCTCTGCCTCCTGACTCGCTGGTTAGTTGTCTGGCCGATATCAACAGTTGGATGACCAAAAATTTTCTTAAACTAAACAGCAGTAAATCTGAAGCCATTCTCATTGCTTCTCCTTCTGTTCTGAAGAAAATGGCTCACCCCACGCTATCTATCCCAGGTTTTATCACATCCTCAGTGACTCAGGTTCGCAACCTTGGTGTGATTCTGGACTCTACACTCTCCCTGGAGGCTCATATCAGTAACATCACAAAAATAGCTTTTTATCACCTAAAGAACATTGCCAGGTTGCGTCCTTCTCTCACTGACCCTGTGGCTGAAACCCTTATTCATGCATTCATTACCTCTCGACTGGATTACTGCAACTCTGTGCTGGTTGGGCTTCCTTCCAGCAGCCTAAAAAAACTCCAGTATGTCCAGAACTCAGCAGCTAGACTTCTTACTCACACTAAACCCTGGGAACACACAACCCCCATACTGCAAAATCTTCACTGGCTCCCTGTTCAATACCGAGTACAATACAAAATTCTACTCTTGGTTTATGAATCTCTACACGGTCTGGCCCCCAGTTATCTTTCTGCCTTGCTCACTCCATACTGTCCTGCACGTTCACTCCGGTCTGCTGATGCCCATTTACTGTCTGTTCCATTAACCAGACTTCGCTCATTTGGTGAACGAGCGTTTAGTGTGGCAGGTCCTAAATTATGGAACTCTTTGCCACTTTCCCTGCGCATAAGCTCATCACTATCTGTTTTTAAGAAGCACTTGAAAACTTATCTTTTTAGGACTGCGTTCCATAGTTTATAGTTTTTATCTTAACCCCGGTGCTCTTTTTATTCCTGGTCTCTTAATCTTTTTTTTCTATTTTATTTTAAAGTTCTTATTTTATTTTATTTCCTTTTATACTTGATTCTCTGGCCTGTTGTGCTGTTCTGTGTTCCCTGTATTAATCTGTTATAATGTACCTTATTGGCTGTCATTTGTTTTGTTTTTGATCATATTTGTATTGTACAGTGTCCTTGGGTGACCTGAAAGGCGCTTATAAATAAAATTCTATTATTATTATTATTATTATCATCCATCCATCCATCCATCCATCTATTATCCATCCATCACCCATCCATCCATCCATCCATCATCCATCTATTATTTATCCATCATCCATCCATCCATCCATCTTTTATCCATCCATCATCCATCCATCCATCATCCATCCATCCATCATCCATCTATTATCCATCTATCCATCCATCCATCCGTCATCCATCCATCTATTATACATCCATCATCCATCCATCCATCCATCTATTATCCATCCATCATCCATCCATCTATCCATCCATCATCCATCTATTATCCATCCATCATCCATCCATCCATCCATCCATCTTTTATCCATTCATCATCCATCCATCCATCATCCATCTATTATCCATCCATCCATCCATCCATCCATCTTTTATCCATCCATCATCCATCCATCCATCATCCATCCATCCATCATCCATCCATCATCCATCCATCCATCCATCATCCATCTATTATCCATCCGTCATCCATCCATCCATCCATCTATTATACATCCATCATCCATCCATCCATCCATCCATCCATCCATCCATCCATCTATTATCCATCCATCATCCATCCATCCATCCATCCATCATCCATCTATTATCCATCCATCATCCATCCATCTATTATCCATCCATCATCCATCTATTATCCATCCATCATCCATCCATCCATCCATCCATCCATCCATCCATCATCCATCCATCCATCCATCCATCCATTCATCCATCCATCATCCATCCATCCATCATCCATCATCCATCATCCATCCATCCATCCAGCTATTATCCATCCATCCATCCATCCATCATCCATCCATCATCCATCCATCATCCATCCATCCATCCATCCTCTAGGATCACGGTGTAACACGGTACAAAAAGTGCAAGACAAAACAGTGTAAATACAAAACAGTGTAAATACAACAATAAATACAAAAAATCCTATAATAAATAACTACAAAAGATATTCCTAATTATCCCTAATCTAAACAAGCAATTAGAAGACAGGACTAAAGACAAGTGTTAGTACATGATGGTGAATAGATGGTACAATGGTTCATGAGGTAGTGACATGTACATTAGCAGCGTAAAATTGGCAATGGAGCCTAAAAAGTAAATAAGGTGCAAAAATACAAAAAGATTTTTTCAATATTTAAATAAACAGGTAAAAACAGTCTAACATAGTCAATACAGTTCAGTGTGTGGCAGCAGAAAATCATATATGATTTTGCTGTCTGATGCCTGTGTGCCCTCTGTAGGTTCCTCTGAGGGTGGACAGGCATTAGCATGGACACTTTGAATGCCCAGTATCTACACAGCCCCATACACAGCAGAAGCTGATGAACCTTCCCTAAACTGTTGCTGCACAGTCAGAAGAATGTCATTTCCTTTATATGATTGATTTATTTATTACACCTGTTAGTAACATGAATTCAGTGATTAGAAGGGGTGTCCCAATACTTTTGTGTGTACAGTGTGTATACAGATGTGAACTGAGACCTGGATCAGGTTTTAATGGATCTACTTTACGTTTAGGTGGACGATGATTTGAGGTTCATGATCCTGATGGATGGAGTTCATCCAGAAATGGACACCTGCATAATCGTAGAATATAAAGGTATTAATTATTAATTATCAACAATTAATTATAAATAAATAAAATAAATGTGAGTGACGACATGTGCACTGGAGAGGCAACAGCAGGACAACCACCACAAAGGGAATGCTTTTTATCCCTCCTGACTGATTCTAGTCCTCGTCACTACTGCTACCATGAGGCGGTTCCTGCAGCCCATACAGGTTACATAGGTAGTCCAGCTCCTCCAGGATGATCATCCATACGTACCATCATGAGAAGGTTTGCTGTGTCTGCCAGCACAGTCTCAGGAGCATCGAGGAGATACCAGGACAGGGCAGCAGGACCAGGATCTGCTCCTGTGTGAGGAGGAACTGGAGGAGCCTGGTCAGAACCCAACAGATTGACCTCCAGCAGGGCACTGGTGTACATGTTCCTGACCAAAATGACACAAACTGGTGCTGTAAGGGTGGCTTGAGGGTCCTCTAGGGGCAGGTCTTACACATGTGATGGACGTGTAAGAGTTTTGGGATGTCATGGTGGTAGTTATGCTGCCTGCAACGTAGGGCTGGGCGATATATCGATATTTTAAAAATATCGATATATTTTCATACGCGATATAAGATAAGACAATATCGCATATATCGATATAAATGTTGCGTTCCAGTTAGATCCGACAGTTCGTCTTTCTCTTCTCCCAGTTTGTCTCTGCACATGTTCACCTGCCCCGCCCCTCTCCCTCACTGAACACAACTCGCCCCTCCTCACCGCTTCACCAGTAAGTCCTGCAGGCAGCGATAGCATGGAGACGGATAAAGACATGACAGAAGCTATCGAGGAGGAGCTGCTTACTAAAAAGAAAAATAATGACTCTTTTTGGAATTATTTGGAGATGGTTCGAATTCAAAGTATCAGATGAGCAGCAGTATTCTGTAGAGAATGCCGAAAACAAGTCCAGACAAAAGGTTCCAGCTCCGTGTACCTTCATTCATTTTTCACTTCAGATCCCAAAGTTAAAAAACAAGAAAACGAGTCGTTATTCGTTTCAAAAACCAATACAAGCGCATGCACGCGCTGACATGCACGTATTTACTTCATATATAAACAGTATAAATCATGCAAGTGTTGAGAAAGTAATAATAACGTAGCGGTGCGTCTCCTGTTGTTCTAACTTGTGTTTGTATATGTGATGTGCATATACTTGCTCTATCTGTAAAAATCAAACATTATGGGAGTGATTTCTGTACTGGATGTTGTACGTGGTTGTGTTAGTTTATACTGGATGATCGCCCGACGTCCGACACGTCATTTATTTATTTATCTTCTATTATATTATTTCTTGTTGTCGGCCAATAAACAACCAAACATTATTAAATTGCATGAACTAACTCTGCAGTAAACAAGGAGCAAACAGCAATTAAACAACAAATAAAGCTGTTAAATAATAATAAAGTGCATGAAGCATAACGCTGATTAAAATGCATTAAATGTTGTAATAGTTACACAGTAACATGAACGATTAGTTCTGCCTGTATTACAGAACTGAGTTCTATACAGTAAAAGAAAATATTAATGTAAATGTTAATGTTGTGGCGACATATACATAAAATAATGTATAAAGTCCAAACATGTGGGGGTGGGGGGTTAAAGAGGGGTTTACTTTAACGGGGTTTTACTTTTAATGTCGCACAAGCTCAGCCGGAAACCGTGTCATTCCAACATCTTCCCTACACACTCGCTCCCTGTGCCCTATAGTACACTTAACATTCTTAAAGGACCAGACAATATATTTGTGATTCACATTACACAACAGGAGATGCCTTAGAAAACTACTTTTTTTTCTTCTTAGAATAGCTCTTTTTTTTTTATTTATTTTTTTTTTTTTTTTTTTTTTTAAGGAAAAATAATTCTTGTGTGAAACTTCCCCAGCATAAATATTAATAAAAGTACCTGTAAAAAAATTGGAAAATGTAGCTTTGTCTCAGAAGTGTCTTTTTGTTATTACCTTATGGGATAAAAAAAATATCGAGATATATATCGTATATCGCCATTCAGAAAAAAATATAGAGATATAATTTTTGATCCATATCGCCCAGCCCTACTGCAACGTCATCCAGCATGGCCGTTTGATGGTAGGTCAGTGATGGTTTGGGGAGGCGTATCATTGGGGGGGTCAAACAGACCTCCTCGTGACTGCTGTTGGGTATCGGGATCAGAACTTACACCAGTGGAGTGGGTTCCCGGGTTCCTCCTGGTGCAGGACAATGTCCAGCCTCATGTGTGCAGAGTCCAGGCAGTTCCATGATGACGAAGGCATTGACGCCATTGACTGTCCCTCACGTTCCCCAGACCTGAACCCTATCGAGAACCTTTAGGAGGCTACGTACTAGGGCATCCAACACCTCCGAGGGTAGAACCGCAGACAGTCCACAAGCAACCAGGTCTGGGAGGAGATTCCTCAGGACGTCGTCCACTGTCTCATCAGGAGCCCAGACGCTGGGGGCCAAATAATTATAATATCATAATATAATCAATCACTAATCAGTGATAATGACAGTGTCTGTGCTCATCAGGTCACATGATTCTGAACACGGTGGACTGCACACGCCCCAACAACGGCCGACTCCCCGCCGGAGTGGACCTGATGCTGAGCGACTTCGCTGGAGGAGCTTCAGGATTCCCCATGACCTTCAGCGGAGGGAAATATACCGGTCAGTTCAGCACCGACCACACTCTCGTTCTTATAGCCGACCTCTGTTCTGTGGGGTTGGCTGGGCATCGTGTCACCCTCTCGTTACCCTTTGATGGAACCTGTGGTTGGTAATTAGTGTAGGAGAGTCTCGGTCTGTGGTCAGTGGTAATACAGTGGTCAGTCTGAGTGCAGATTAAAAGAGTGGAGCAGAGGCAACTGAGTCGTTAAAATACTGGACTGGTCATTTTATTCACCAAGTACATTTTTATATACTGGACTCTCCCAGTTTAAATCTCAGCTATGCTACCGGTCGGCTGGGCGGCCCCTAGTGCCTGCAGCAGACAGATTTGACCACTAGTCTGCTGGGTGGGAAAAGACGGGACTAAAAAGTGGGCGGGGTCTTTGAGGCTGTGTAATGACCCTGGTTAGTAGCTCGAGGCAAAACAGCGCTTGTGGTGAGAGGTTTTGGTCAGTATGGTCCTCAGCCTCTGACCAGAGGGAAGTGTTTAGGAAGGATCATGATCAGGGTGTGAGGGGTCAGTCATGGTCTGTGATGATGCAGGTCCTGGAAGGACGGTAGGACGGATGGTCAGTTTGGACTGGTGGTGGTGTAGAGGTGCACCATCCTCGACTCTGCTACCGGTCGTATGGTCCTCAGCCTCTGACTGAAGGGAAGTGTTTAGGAAGGATCTTGTCCAGGGTGTGAGGGGTCAGTCATGGTCCTGGAGGGACAGTAGTCACAGCAGAGTCTTCTCTCGTCCTTGGCAGTAGCAGTGGTGTACCAGGTACTGATGGTCAGTTTGGACTCAGTGGTGGTGGTGGTGTAGAGGTGCACCAACTCGACTTTGCTGCAGGAAAGTCAAATCTCTGCTGGACCTTCTTGGTGCTGATGGAGCTGATATTCTGCTCCCACTGAAGATCTTAGGTCATTATGGTTCGCTGGTTTAAGCCCTTCAAGATATTTACATTGCATTCAATAACAACTGTAAACCTATAAAAACGTCCGTTAAAACATTTTTAGCTTCATTTTCCTCTTCAGGAAGCTAGAAAGACCCACGTTCAGTTTCACTTCTCATATTGTCACCAGCCTGGAAACCCCTAAACGCCTTTCACCTTTGTCAGTGAAAGAGGAACCACGCCTTAACATTTATCAGTAATTATTTTTAATTATCTACAAGAGAATTCTCAACATACCAGACTCAGAACTAAATATTTGATTGCATCTAAATGAGGACTTAAATCGCCCTTACCTTTTTAGTCGGGTACCCTTTTGAGTCTGGCAGATTTCGAATTCTCCCGAACCTGGATCCAATCTGATCCCGACACACCACTAAAATTGCCAATCCCACACTCTCATACTGACATCACTGAACTCGTAATAGCTCCCTCTCATGGTCCAAACATCTCTTCTAGCCACTTGACCCATTCTCTTACTAGTCTGACCCGCCTTAAGCAGAATTAAGAATCACCCTCAAGGATGGGTGCCTGCAGATCCTGTCCAGTCCCTGCGAGGGTTCTGGTCGGAGGTTCAGCACGGACGCAGTGGCTCAGATGATACCAGTTGTTACCTTTCTTCCCTCTTACTCTGACTGCATGTGAAGTGGCTTCAGTCACTTCCCAAGGTCCGGTCCACCTCGGCTGATCCCACTTCCTTTTGTGCACCTTGATCCTGACCCACTGTCCTGGTTCCACCTCAGACACCAATGGTACTCGTTCCTCTCCTTCTTTCAGTTTCTGGGGAGAGATACTGGCAACAAACTTAGTTAAAGCTTCCATGTAATTGTCCAACTCTTCATCCCACAAATCTAACATTTTGCCTACTGCTCTATCTCGTGGCGGACCTGACATGGGTTGACCAGTCAGCAGCTGGTGAGGTGAGTAATGAGAGTCCCCCCTAGGGGAGCTCCTCATGGACATGAGCACTAATGGCAATGCTTCAACCCAAGTCATCTTGGATTTATAGCAGGCTTTGGCCAATTTGGTCTTGATTGTTTGATTGGCTCTTTCTACAATACCCTGCGAACTCGGATGATACACTGAGCCAAATTTATGGGTTATTCCCAGGGCTTTTCCATGCTCAATTTCTTTACTGCAGGGGCACCTTCCAATTCCCTTTTACATTTGTCAACTTTATGTTTTAGATAAATTTAGAAAATTTTTAATACGTTGTTCAGAATCAGGTGGGGCTTTAGTTTCCAGTGGATAGAGACCAACCTCTGTCCAACTCAGTTCCTCAACTTTTGCGCCTGTTTTCGCCTTCTCTTTGACAGAGGAGGTTTCCACCAGTCGCTTAACAACTACTTGTTTCAATTCTCTATGTGTTAAATTAGACATTTTAGACCGCTTTAAACAACCTTTCGAGCAAAATCTGTAACACGTATTAAGAAAAAGCCAAACTGATAGGTTTTAACGAGACACACCCTAGAACCGAAGATTTCTGCCTAGTCGAAGAATACGAGTATTCTTTTAACATTCACTGGCACAACTCACTCGGTTGTCCAAACACAATTCAGACAAAAGAACATAAACCTCAGTACAACAACAGTGTCTACTGGAAACAAACAATTACTTCACCGCGACCGACAATGGTCCTATGGAAACAAACATATACTTCAGGGCAATCGACAGTGATCCCCTGGAAACAAACAGTCACTTCACAGCGACCGACAATGGTCCTATGGAAACAAACATATACTTCAGGGCAATCGACAGTGATCCCCTGGAAACAAACAATTACTTCACAGCGACCGACAATGGTCCTATGGAAACAAACATATACTTCAGGGCAATCGACAGTGATCCCCTGGAAACAAACAGTCACTTCACAGCGACCGACAATGGTCCTATGGAAACAAACATATACTTCAGGGCAATCGACAGTGATCCCCTGGAAACAAACAGTCACTTCACAGCGACCGACAATGGTCCTATGGAAACAAACATATACTTCAGGGCAATCGACAGTGATCCCCTGGAAACAAACATATACTTCACAGCGACCGACAATGGTCCTATGGAAACAAACATATACCTCAGGGCAATCGACAGTGATCCCCTGGAAACAAACATATACTTCATTATTTGTCTCTCATACTGCATTAGATAGATAGATAGATAGATTCTTTATTGATCCTTTGCAGGAAATTTCTTTCTGCTTAAATACCCTTCCTGCTATATAAAATTCCACTTCAAACAGTTCAAACTGATCAGAGCAGAAGGTGCATACACATTACATCTAACATTTTCTACACTTATTCTACTTCATCATCGCCGCATGCTAGAGAGCCTTCAAATTTTCTAAATCACATTTTTCCCAATACAAAATCACCAATCCACTATTTATTATTTACTCTGCCATACTTAAAATAACAACAGCTCTGCTATATCAACTTCCATCAGTCCCACAAACCCCTGACTTATATTTATTCATTCAGATTTTTACCCCAACTTTTGGTCACTGGTACTAACACACCTCCTGCTTCTAACAATACAGACTCCATTTCCCACAATCCAACAGACTCTCACATGACCATCTCCTGCTCCTAGTCAGCCAATCCCTCATGCTCATCATCACCAGCGCTTTGATCCACTTTGGCTTTCTTGAATCACATTAAACTCTACTTAAATAGTTCCACTTAGTTAACTGTCTACTTTTATCCTGTTGGAAAGCACAGAATTTTAAAGTTAGTTCAATCAAAGTCTGGTGTTAGCTGGACCTGTAAACAAATAATGTCGTTAGTGAGCAGTGGAAGGTGTACAACAGCTTTGTCGGCCGTTTCACCTCTGGCATTGTCCTGTAAAATTGGAACAAAACTTTAGAATATGCACAATTTACAAAATGGCTCTCTGTTTGGGCAGCAGAATTGCATCCACAAGTTGTGCAACAAGGTATGGTGGGCGATTTCCAAATTTAAATTAGTCAAAACAAGACACTCTCCCACCAAATACAACCAATTGTTCGATTCCATATGTGAAAGTTTTTAGTTCATAAACATGTAAGCAGTTTTGCTTTCAGCCAGTCTAGAGGCTGTTATTAGAGCATGTAGTTCAACAGTTTAAGCCAATAAATTGAATAGGAGGGACAATGACACAAAGTATCATTTGCTAAAATTTTAACTAAGCCCACTTGTTTCCTGTCTGTTGCAGCATCTCTGGATGCAAATCCTTTCACAAACATTTCCAATTCAGGATTCCTATCAGGCCCAGAAAAAATAGATAGAGTAATATAGTCCTGATGTTCACCATCTTCCCTGTAGTGTATGAGATATGAGGTTGAGTGAGAATACTATTGATTCTGTCTTTTCTCGCTCTTGACAGGGTAAAGGCTGTGGAAATCAAAAATGCAGTCACACCATGACTTGTATTGACAATAAGAGGATGACATGACCAAATGTGCTGTTTGAGCTATGGTACAAGGGTACAGCTCTCCACTCCCCCCTTTTCTGAAAAAGAACTGCATTTATAATGCCATTCTTTTCAGAAACATCCAAATAGAAAGGGTCAGAGTATTTCGGTTGTTGTAGGTCACTGGCTAAGGTCAGTTGCTGTTTTAATTCAATGAAAGCAGCCTCAAGGGGCTTGGCCCACTCTACTTAGGTTGTTAGGTTTCTTTGACCTAACCTGGTAATTTCAGCCCTCAAAGGTGCAACCAAGCCTGAGTAATTAGGGATGTAGTTCCTGGAATAACCTGTCAAGCCAAGAAAAGACAGAAGGTGACTCACGGTAGTTGGCTTCGGGTGATTCAGGATGCAACCTCTGGTGTCAGCAGTCAGGTATTGACCCTTGCTGGAAACCCTCCATCCTAGAAATGTCACGACAGGTCGGCATATCTGTAGTTTGGCTTTGTTGACTTTGTATCCTGTAAACTTCTGAACCCTGCAACAGTCTATGAAATCTCACTCTTTACAACTACACAATATTTTAGAAACAGTAACATATTAGCTTTTACCTTTTACTTGTATTCAGCATTTGTACACAGAGAAAAAACACGACATCACTCTCAATTAAACACAAGCTTTGACAATATATAATCTAATATATCAACACATGTCTTAATCAGAGGTGGAAAGAGTACCAAAAAGTGTATTCAATCAAAAGTACTATTACCTTAATGAATCTCCACCTAATTACGAGTCAAGTTACTACTCTGAAAATCCACTCAAGCAAAAAGTAGAAAGTAACTCATTTAAAATGTACTCACCGAGTAAACAGCAGGGGGTCTCCTCTGTGTAATGCAAACAGGAGTGGATACAAACCTCACAACAGTAGTATTTAATTCAAATGCAATAGAAGAAACGTTGTCCTTAACTCAAATGCAATAGAAAAAACATGTTGATGCAACAATTAAAACAGTTAGGGATGTGTAATGCGTAATTTCAAATGACATAAAACTTTTTCAAACTGTATAACCACTAGCGATGTGTCGTAAAATGATTCGAATCTATGAACCGGCTCTTCTAACCGAAACAAAGGAATCGACTCTTCCGGGAGTCGCCATGTAAATACGCGGCTCTTCAAAAGGAACCGAGACAAAAGACTCGACTCCCCTACCCACATTAAAACACACTTAATAAGGTACCATAACAAATACTTGTCTTAACTCACAGTTATCTTAAGATTATAAAAATAAAGTTGATTATAAAATTAACTGCAGCACTTACCCAATCCAGGCGTACAAAGACAAAGATAGCCGATGGACAAGAGATACGGCAAGCTGCGCACATAGAGCCAAAATGGCCGACGGACAGAAACACGCTGCCCATTCAGAGCCAAAATGGCGGATAGACAGAAAACCACGCTGCGCTCTCTGGTCCAAAATGGCCGCCGAACAAAAGAAACCACGCTGCGCAACCCAGAGCCAAAATGGCGGATAGACAGAAAACACGCTGCTCTCTCAGAGCCAATATGGCCGCCGAACAAAAGAATACACGCCCACACACACGAAATAACACAAAGCACACACACGGTTTCACCCGCGGTTCACAGACAAACATACACAGAGACTTACTGACAAACAAAACTCCTGATGTTCTATTTTCGAACCGAATTTAGAATTTAAAGTAGTCTAATTAACCAAACTCCGCTTCCATAACAGACAAGCCCGAATTTAGAATAATCTTATTGATCAAATCCTGTTCCCAGCACCGACAGATTCTTTCAAGATTAAACGGCACTCCGCTTCCATAACAGACAAGCCCGTATATAGGACAATCTTATTGATCGAATCCCGTTCCCAGCACCGACAGATTCTTTCAAGATTTCCCACACGAATTACGAATTCCGCTTCCATAACAGACAAATTCGTTAGAATTTAGAACAAACTTCTTAATCAAATCCCGCTTCCATAACAGACAGATTCTTTTAAGGTTTGTTACAATCAAATTAGTCGAGTCCCGCTCCCATAACAGACAGCCTTTCCTTTCACTCCAATAACAATGGCGCCTTTTACCATTTATTAGACCGGTCTGGTTCAACCTCAGCCATCAGGAAACATACATTTTAGCTCCAGCATATATTCACAGTTTTAAACTATCTAATGATACTTTAGTAATTTAATCAGACACTTACGGACTCTGAGATTCACACTCAATACGCTAAATAATAAATGCAGCTAATATATATACAGAGAACATCTGTTTACCTTGTATAGACGCGTCTTGTATTGAGTACAAAAGATCCTCAGAATCTCCGGTCTTTAGCTCAGTCAGCTGAATTAATTTGCTGCTACTTCAGGTTTCTACGAACCATATCCTCTGCTACCATCTGTTAGGATGAATCTTTTGTCCAAGAGGTCCTGAAGAAAGCAGTCGGGAAGTCCAGAAAGTACTCTACAAAACACTTTATTAAGTGTAAAAATGATCTGTGAATATATGTCAGAGCTAAGCCAATCGGCGCTCCTTTCTCCTGCAGTCTAGACACACAACCACCCAAGAAAGAGGCCGAGCCTCTCTCCCCGCCGGTTTTTTAAACTCAGCTAGGCTCCTCCTCCTTTACTGCTGGTGGAGCCAATGAAGTGTGCTAAAAAGTCCAGGGCTTCGCCTCCCCCCCTCGGTAGGAGTCAGGGAGGGATCCGGGTCACGGCGCCATTTTGAACAATAGGCCATGCGGCCTGGATGTAAAATTGCCGTAAAACTTCCCATATTGAAATTATGTTTAATAATGATGTTTAATAATGATGTTATGTTCCAAAAATCCTAACAACCCCTAAACCCCACCACCCAAAAAAACAAGCAACAGTTTGTGGTCGGGATCTTTAGTGCTGTGGGTGATGAAGTGCTTCAAACAAACCACTGAAAGCTTCAGTTTCCACTTCAGGACTTTCGATTGATTCTCCTGATCTGATCAACAAAAGCGTTGGTAACAATAAAGCCTCTGAACGTTTCTGTAGCATCAGTGAGCTTCTTGATCATGTCTGCTGGGAGTTTCTCCCACTGTGATTCTCTCAGGATCTGGAGCTCTCCAAACTCTGTTTTCAGCTGGACTAAGATCAGAACGTGTGATTGGGGTCGTCACCCTGCTGTAGGACCCACCGTGTCTGACTCGAACCTAAGTTTATTATATTTGGACCACAGAGGCAGCAAAGCAGCCGCACAGCATTATGGATGCTCCAGCATGTTTTGCTGTAAGCGTGGTGCACTTTACCTTACAGGCTTCATTTCGACATCTTTACATATAAGACTGCTCTGCACCGCCAAGCCAAAGAGCTCCAGTTTGGTTCCATCTGCCCATTAGACATTCTTCCAGGACGATTCTGGTTCAGTAAGCTCTGGGTTCCTCCTTGGTCTTCACCCACAGAGCCTTGTGTTGTTTAGTAGGAACCCATAACTCCAGAGTCCAGCTCAGCCTGAAGTTCTTTAGGTTTCCACATTTTGAACCACCTTGCTGAGGTTCTCTCATCAGTTATTTCCACCACATCCTGGAAGGTTCTTCACTCTTTCATGAACATCTGAACATCGAGTATTTTTAGTCATGCCTAGAGAGCATCAATGTGCCAGCTGGGTGTGGCAATGTGTGTGTATGTATGAGTGTGTGTGTGTATGTATGTGTGTGTGTGTGTGTGTGTGAGTGTGTGTGTGTATGTATGAGTGTGTGTGTATGTATGAATGTGTGTGTGTGTATGTATGAGTGTGTGTGTATGTATGTGTGTGTGTGTGTGAGTGTGTGTGTATGTATGAATGTGTGTGTGTATGTATGAGTGTGTGTGTATGTATGTATGTGTGTGTGTGAGTGTGTGTGTATGTATGAGTGTGTGTGTGTGTGTGTGTGTGTGTTTGTGTGTATGTATGAGTGTGTATGTATGAGTGTGTGTGTGTATGTATGAGTGTGTGTGTGTGAGTGTGTGTGTGTATGTATGAGTGTGTGTGTATGTATGAGTGTGTGTGTGTGTATGTATGAGTGTGTGTGTATGTATGTATGTATGAGTGTGTGTGTGTGTGAGTGTGTGTGTGTATGTTTGAGTGTGTATGTATGTGTGTGTGTGTGAGTGTGTGTGTGTATGTATGAGTGTGTGTGTATGTATGTATGTGTGTGTGTATGTATGAGTGTGTGTGTGTGTATGTATGAGTGTGTGTGTATGTATGAGTGTGTGTGTGTGAGTGTGTGTGTGTGAGTGTGTGTGTGTATGTATGAGTGTGTGTGTATGTATGAATGTGTGTGTGTATGTATGAGTGTGTGTATGTATGTATGAGTGTGTATGTATGAGTGTGTGTGTGTATGTGAGTGTGTGTGTATGTATGAGTGTGTGTGTGTGTGTGTATGCATGAGTGTGTATGTATGAGTGTGTGTGTGTATGTATGAGTGTGTGTGTGAGTGTGTTTGTGTGAGTGTGTGTGTGTATGTATGAGTGTGTGTGTATGTATGAGTGTGTGTGTATGTATGAATGTGTGTGTGTGTGTATGTATGAGTGTGTGTGTATGTATGTATGAGTGTGTATGTATGAGTGTGTGTGTGTGTATGTATGAGTGTGTGTGTATGTATGTATGAGTGTGTGGGTGTGTGTGTGTGTGTATGTATAAGTGTGTGTGTATGTATGAATGTGTGTGTGTGTATGTATGAGTGTGTGTGTATGTATGAATGTGTGTGTGTGTATGTATGAGTGTGTGTGTATGAGTGTGTGTGTGTGTATGTATGAGTGTGTGTGTGTGTGTGTGTATGTATAAGTGTGTGTGTCTCTAATATTTCATCCGCAACTGTTCCGCTTCCAGGTCGGAGATGTTGTTGTTGCGGATTGCTGATTCTGTGGCTGTGATCAGTTCCACTAGTGGGACTTGCTTTGGTGTAACAGCGAAATTTATTCTGATTCTGAAAAAAAATTTGAAATTTCCCCTCGGGGATCAATAAAGTATTCTGATTCTGATTTAACCCCTTAGCCAAGATGTCTTTCTCCGCTTGAGTGAGTTGTCTGTCCGACAAGTTCTTCACCCACTTGTCCACATCACCAGTGTATGTTTGCCCTTCATTCCTCTTTCGGCCATCCATGGTCTGTTGGTGTTTCTGTCCTGCAGCAAGCAAGTCAAACTTTTTTCGCTGCCTGGTTTTTGACTTTTCATGTTGTCCTAGATGAGCCTTCTGCGTGAAGTTAATCACCTGTTGGAGAGTGGGCTCATAGAATAGAATATCAGCCTCAGAGCAGCTGGCATACCACACCAGAATGCCATGGGTGAGTATGCTTTCCACTGTGCTGCGATAGAAGGACACCAGTAGCTGCTTGGACAGGTTGGCCTTTCTTAGTGTCCTTAAAAAAGTAGAGCCGCTTCTGTGCTTTTTTCACTAGAGAGGTGGTGTTGGTAGTCCATGTGAGGTCCTGGGAGATGTGTGTGCCTAGGAATTTGAAGTTACACACTCTCTCTACTGTGTTTCCTCCTATGTATACGGGAGTAGGTTCCTCTCTCTGTCTCCTGAAGCTGATGACCATCTCTTTTGTTTTAGAGGTGTTGAGTGCCAGGTTGTTAATGGAGCACCATTCAGACAGTTTGAGG
The DNA here is from genome assembly GCF_030014385.1 of Trichomycterus rosablanca. Taxonomy (NCBI): domain Eukaryota; kingdom Metazoa; phylum Chordata; class Actinopteri; order Siluriformes; family Trichomycteridae; genus Trichomycterus; species Trichomycterus rosablanca. The sequence continues at coordinate 87,166,625 of NC_085988.1, read as the reverse complement.
ACTTCTTCCCTGTAGGCAGACTCATCTCCATTTTGTATTAGTATCATCTAGACGTGATGTAAGTCTTTGTACAATCTGCTTCTCTCTAGTTTTTAAGACATCGATTGTGAAGTTAGTTTGTCTCACCCGTTCATTCAATAGCTGGTTCTGTGCCTTCTGAATGATCTTGCTAGCTCGGTGCCCTTTGACAGAAGATCTGAGTTGCAGGCTCTTAGGTGTGATCCTGCTCTGTCTGCATCTGATGTTAAATCGCA